>NC_089815.1:27771028-27911028 GCF_029633855.1 Hoplias malabaricus | reverse complement strand
ACCTTGTGCCCAGTGATTCCGGGAATGGCTCTGGACCCACCGCGACCCTGAACTGGATAAGTGGTTGTAGATAATGAATGAATGAATGAATGCAATGCACTTTATGGAACTATATTGTAACTCATTCACACACTAATTCACTCACTCGCATTTAGCAAAATTCTCCAGAATGGATGCTATTTAGAGCTTCACCTCAACAGTGCTGCGGTCCCTGATTGGCATAATATGAAAATACCAGCTGCTAATGACACAGTGTCAAAATTTACTTGACAAATGTACCAGAAATATAGTCCAAAATCAAAAACAAGAATAACATCTTGTTCCATTATCTTACAATTAAAATGACAAATGAGTGTTGATCTCCTGTCTCCAGAACATTTACTGGTGTTGAAAAAAGTCTGTTCCAACAGCAACGATAGTTTATTAACCACCAGTATCAGTCGCTGATGTTGGGTGATTGTCTTGGAGTTTGTGATCCAAAACTAATCTCTTAAAACTACAGTCCCACTGCTCCTCAGCCCAGTGCAAAGGGGCTTTATGTCCCACTAGCCCACATTCTGCATGAAACACAGTGACCTTAGGCTTGCGTGCAGCTCCCTATTTCATTGTTTGTTTATCTATAGAGATTATAAAAGCTCAGTGTGTAAAACTGAACGCCATTGTCCACAGGTGCACCAATTCTGGACATTGTAGGAGAGCCGTGAGTGGAAGTACAGGTTAGATGTTACTATTCATACATGCGCTACGATGTGAGAGTCTATTTTTGTCATTTAGATCACACTCTCACACCCTGGGACAAAGCAACTTTTCTTAAAGCTGAGAAATGTTGCTGAGCAAGTCTAAAGTAATTGGTATTTCAGTTCTGAATTGGTGTAGTTCATCACACCCTGTGCTTTTAGGATCACACGCTGTACTGTGTTTACTTCAGTCTGTTGCTTGTCATGAAGCAACAACACCGTGTGATTTTCACAAACAAAGACATCCCCCCACACACATACTTTTGCGAACATAAAAGTATGTGTGTGGGGGGGTGTCTTTGTGGGGGAGTGTCTCAGGTGAAGTCGTTATTCTGAATTAACAGGCGGTGATCTGGAGGAATGAGGACCGTGTCGTCACTGTGGAATCAGAGGATCATGAGATGTGTAATCCTCTTAAGACAAAGTGTTAGCTGGTGAATAATTACATTTACTAAAGTTCATGTTCACAATTTTAATCGAAGAACACTTCTGAGGATGTTTCCACACCATTTGCTGTTCTCCAGTCGGTTCCACTGTGTCTCAGTCCAGTAATGCTCTCTCTCTCTCACTCGCTCTCTCTCTCACTCGCTCTCTCACTGCAGAAAAACAGCATTTAAAAGGTTTTTAGACAACAAAGAGAGGCATGAACGGAGATGAGGATATTGCTCTATTTCTGCTTCATAAGTGTGTAATATTGAGTTATTTTGCTGCAGATGGAACTGGTTCTAAATTCACAAGAGAGCTGACTCCATGAAAGTAATCACAGACCCAAGGTACTACAAGATTTAACAACTCTAGTAAAAAAATAGTTTCTGTGGTAATTCAAACAGTGAATAAATTGATTGGGTCACAACGCTAGCTTTGGAGATTTATGCTTTTATTTCAGACCCAAATCAATGACCCAAATGTTGGATGATGGCACATTTCATGTAATGTGTATCTTGCAATGTTAGTACTTGTGTTTTGGGAAGGTGCTCTTACTTTAACTCAAGCCATTACAGAACATGCTTTTGACCTTTTGATGTCCTTCCCTTTCATGCTGTGAATATTCATATTAATGGTCTTCTGTCCCAACAACCATGTGAACGCCAGAGGCGTCTGCCTCTGTGGAATCCCACTTATGCAGAGCTCCTGAGAGCAGGTGAGAGAGAGAGAGAGAGAGAGAGAGAGAGAGAGAGGAGAGAGAGAGAGAGAGAGAGAGAGAGTGAGAGCGAGAGAGAGAGCGAGAGTGAGAGAGAGAGACCGAGAGTGATAGATAGAGAGCAAGAGAGAGAGAGCGAGAGAGATAGAGAGAGAGAGTGAGAGAGAGAGAGAGAGAAAGAGAGAGCAAGAGCAAGAGAGGGAGAGAGAGCGAGAGAGAAAGAGCAAGAGAGAGCGAGAGTGAGAGCGAGAGAGAGAGCGAGAGAGAGTGAGAGAGAGAGAGAGAGAGAGATAGAGAGCAAGAGAGAGAGCGAGAGAGAGAGAGAGAGAGAGAGAGAGAGAGACAGAGGGAGTCAGAGGGACGTGAGATGGAGAGAGAGAGTGAGATATAGAGAGAGAGAGAGGAGAGAGAGAGAAGAGAGAGAGTGAGAGAGAGAGAGAGAGAGAGATAGAGAGCAAGAGAGAGAGAGAGAGAGAGAGAGCAAGAGAGAGAGGGAGTGAGATGGAGAGCGAGAGTGAGATAGAGAGAGAGAGAGAGAGAGAGAGAGATAGAGAGCAAGAGAGAGAGAGAGAGAGAGAGAGCAAGAGAGAGAGGGAGTGAGATGGAGAGCGAGAGTGAGATAGAGAGAGAGAGTGAGAGAGAGAGAGAAAGAGAGAGCAAGAGCAAGAGAGAACGAGAGAGAGAAAGAGAGAGCAAGAGCAGAGAGAGAGAAGAGAGAGAGAGAGAGAGAGGAGAGACGAGCGAGAGAGAGAGAGAGAGAGAGAGAGAGAGAGAGAGAGAGAGAGAGAGAACGAGAGAGAGAGAGAGAGAGATAGTGAGAGACAGAGAGAGCGAGAGAGAGAGAGAGAGAGAGAGAGAGAGAGAGAGAGAAGAGAGGAGAGAGGTTAAGGCTAAAGCCTGTGCAAAGTTGACAGGTGGAGACTAAAACTTAATCTCTTGATCTGTTGTTTAACCTGCAGCACTACTGTCACTGATACCTTAGTGATTCACCACACCAAACACTCCACTCATAATACACTAAGGCACTCTTAAAGTCACTCTGAGATACACTGTACAATTATTATATACAAAATAATGTAATGGATTGCGAAACACTGTACACATAAAATCTAATGACTTATTTCAACCCTACACAGGTCACAGCTTGTCTTCTGTGACACAATACAACACCATTACTACATACATACTAACTATGTGATCACAATAAATGAGTAACGAGTACAACTATTTAAATTTGTGTTAAAATATGTAAACAAAGTACAATTCAAGTAAAGTCAGTGTTTTGCATCTTATGAAGCACTGCAAGGACTTCAAAGTATCCTTGTTCTTACGTATAATAATTATTCTATTTATCCATTTATTTCTATTTATCTGCTCACGGTGTGTAAGGTTAACATATCAAAAGTGTTAAAAAACTCGTTATTACACAACAAATTTACAACCTCTTCAGCAGCCAATCAGAATGGAGCTCATTTACATATACTAATTGAAAGTCACAATAAGCTTTGTGTTTGTTACTGTGAGGTTTTTTTACGACTGATACATGTAAATGAGCTCCATTCTGATTGGCTGGCCTGCCTTAGAGATGTCCCAGGTTGCCGACAGGTACCTTTCACATCGACTATCTGGTTTAACACAAGCGCTGCTGAATAATTAACAATGTTTACAAAGAAAACATCAAGCATTCTCAGTAAAACGATAGATGTGGGCCACTCACGGTCATCCAGTGTGAGTGCATTAGTGAACGTACCTACAGATTTATGAGCGAGAGACTCTGCACGTGTGCCTGGGTGACTTTGCTCTTTTTCACGTCAAACCTGAAACGCAGCATTGCTCTGATGTCCTGCTCTGGCAAAATACTCTTCATACATGAGTTCCCGGAAAGACAAGGTTTGCTTGTTACTCTGTAGACGGATCAGAGATTAAAGACAGACCGGTCCCAGGCAGAATCAAACCTGCCCAGAGGACAATTTTATTGCTTGTTTATGACTCAAAAGGCTTAATGGTCTCTTATAATTCCTTTGCAAATATAACCTTAGCCCAAAAGGAAACACGAGACTCTTGTGGTCCAGATAATGATAACATTGGTAATAGTTATTTACAGCTTCACGACTGAGAGGGTTCTTTGTTTGAAAAGGACAAATGGTTGAGTTCCTGTCTTTAGTTCAGCTACAGAGAGTGTTATCTGTACCAAGGGTACCACTAGATTCCTGGGGTCTGAGCTGTGGGACATTTCAGCTGAAGCCTCCATCACGTTTGCGTCTGATCTTCTTGTCGTTGTGGAGAAACTAAGGATATATTATGGTCTCTTTTTACAGGTGGTGGGGTCATGTGGTCATTTTACATAGCATGTGTTTGTTAGCATTAGCATTGATTTGCTGCTCAGTACACAGGTTCGCTCTGGGATTCTGAATTTTTTTTTCATATGTGTTCAGAGTGTCTCCCCATAGCTTAGTGAGGTCTGCTCTGAGGGGACTTGGTGGTTAAGTGGTGGTTTCAGGCCAGAGACGTGAAAACAAAGGAAACAGGAAGGAAGTGACGGTGATTTCACATTTTAAAGTACAACTCTCTCTCTCTCTCACACACACACACTCTCTCTCTCTCTGTCTGTCTCTCTCTCTCTGTCTGTCTCTCTCTCTCTGTCTGTCTCTCTCTCTCTCAGTCTCTCTCTCTCTCTCTCTTTCTCTCTCTCTCTATCTCACTCTTTCTCTCTTTCTGTCTTTCTCTCTCTCTCTCTGTCTCTCTCTCTCTCTCACTCTCTCTCGCTCTCTTTCTCTCTCTCCCTTCTCTCTCTCTCTCTCACTCTCTCTCGCTCTCTTTCTCTCTCTCTCTCTCTCTCTCTCTCTCTCTCTCTCTCTCTGTCTTTGTCATCACCACCAGCTGTGGAAAAAGTTTTTGCTTTTGTTTTTTTTTCTGCTACTGGATGATTTCGCTTGGCTCTCGTGATCTCTGTACAAAGATTCAAAACACCCTGCAAGGCCTCAGCTTTTTGCAGCTGAATCTAGTAAACAACAAGGCATGGTATTTCTGAGTTCTCCACACACACACACACAGAGAGAGACAAAGAGGCCAGAGTGGAAAGTGTAGAAAAACATGTCAGAATGTTCTGACAATTAGTTATGCACCACAATGTGGCATGTCACATTTATATGTGAAATAATTAAGAGACCACCTCCCTCTGAATATGCTGAATATGACCTTGAACGGTGTGTGTTTAAACAAAGTGGATCTCAAAAAAAAGGGGTAACATATTTCATAAGATTTCATTAAATTAATATTAATATTCCAACAAGTGGGCAGCACAGTGGTGCAGCGGGTAGGTGTCGCAGTCACACAGCTCCAGGGACCTGGAGGTTGTGGGTTTGATTCCCGCTCCGGGTGACTGTCTGTGAGGAGTGTAGTGTGTTCTCCCTGTGTCTGCGTGGGTTTCCTCCGGGTGACTGTCTGTGAGGAGTTGGTGCATTCTCCCTGTGTCTGCGTGGGTTTCCTCCGGGTGACTGTCTGTGAGGAGTGTGGTGTGTTCTCCCTGTGTCTGCGTGGGTTTCCTCCGGGTGACTGTCTGTGAGGAGTTGGTGTGTTCTCTCTGTGTCTGTGTGGGTTTCCTCCGGGTGCTCCAGTTTCCTCCCACAGTCCAAAAACACACGTTGGTAGGTGGATTGGTGACTCAAAATTGTCCGTAGGTGTGAGTGTGTGAGTGAATGTGTGAGTGTGTGTGTTGCCCTGTGAAGGACTGGCGCCCCCTCCAGGGTGTATTCCCGCCTTGCGCCCAATGATTCCAGGTAGGCTTTGGACCCACCGCGACCCTGAACTGGATAAGGGTTACAGATAATGAATGAATGAATGAATTGCAACAAGTGTCAATTGTCATAGCATTTTCTAGGGTGAAAATGACTATTCTGCCTTTTATGACCACTATTTTTTGGAAGAAGACCTCCAAAGGGTTTTAAATGATATACATAGTATTAACAATGACCTTCCTTAAATATAAACTACAACTGAACTCAATTAAAATTAACTTTAAGAGAAATTCTCAGTATTTTCATACAAATTATTTGTTAAGACTGGATGACAGTAAATTACACAGTAACACACTGCTGCTGCTATCTATCACTGGGTACGACACAACCACAGCCCCTGGAGGAAACCCATGCAGACAGTGGGAGAACACAACACACCCCTCACAGACAGTGACCCAACATCCCTAGGACCCTGGAGCTGTGAGACAGTGACACCACCATCGATTATTGTACATCAAATACACACTGAATAATCACAGTGTTTATATTTTAAAGATCAGATCTGTGCCTGACGATATTTTATAGATGAGACCCCAAGACTGGAGGCCTATGACCCACAGCAGACACTTTCTCATGCTCTGCCTCTCTCTCCCTGTCTCTGATCTGCTTACCAGGTTTCCTGAGGTCGTGAAGTGGACCATCTGTCGGAGCACTGAGTACGGTGGCTCATGCTGATGCGAAAATTTGAGCCCATGCCAGTTCACCTGCTGGAAGTTCACCTTGGAGGAATATGGCACCTGCACATTCCCATGAAGCTCACGTTCCTCAACGCGGGTGGTCGCGCCCTTACTGCGGGTATGTTGTTTTTTTTTAAACATTTAATGCAGAGGGAAGAGTAGAGCAGCTTTTGTTCCCTTTTAATACACCCTTCTTCATTAGGAAAGTGATTTCCCAGCACTACTGATTGTGTATTTATGTAATAAGGGTAGTATAATGCTTCCTTTATTTAGCAATAGAAAACATAGAAGTACACCATTACATTGTACTACACCCAACAACTTCTGTAAGTTAAAGGGAACATTAGCAAAAGCCTCTGAGGCATGTTGCCCTCTGTGTTATCTTTGCCAAAACAGGCCAGTCCAGTTGTGTGATCATGTAGTTTGTAAGGCGTTAGGACTTTTCAAATGTATGTCTATCTTGAAATGCAGTAATTTGATACTCATCGCTTCGGTTTTCATTGTTTATCTTCTGCACATTTGCAAGGCAGGAAAGAGCATCTGCAGCATTATGGCAGGGTCTGACCAACGTATGGAAACGTGCATGGCCTATGTTTGTAAAACCCAAGTTTACATTCCTGTGAAGGCTTGGGGGTTTGTCTCTCGAGGGAAGGACACAGTGACTGTACTCACTCAGCACTGTAAAAGCCAGACCTACTCATCATTTCTCTTTATGATGCAGAGCTGAGTGAGGGAAAATTGAGGGTCATTGGGAGCTTCACGTCAAGTTTCACGGCGTGTGTTTGAAGCAGGGAATTGCACCATCACCAAAGAGAGGAAAAAACCTTCACCTCTCTCATCACACGTCAGCAGGACAATCTCAAAGCCAGATTGCCCCTTGCACCAACGTCAGATATCTCAGCTTCAACGTAATTCAATGTAAGTGGGTCAATATTGTATTGTGCATCCAGAGTTCATTAGCGAGTCAATGGCCTATTAAGGCCTCTGTATGTCCAATGGAACTCCAGTGCCTGGCTCAACCAGTCAATTCCCTGGGCACTGGCTTCATGTTTCAGAGAGAAGGGGAAACCTTTATTTAATTGCAGCTGACTGAATTACTTTGATACGCAGAGTCAAGTTATAGCCCAGAATCACTAACAAAGTACTCTGCAATTGTCGAGACCAGCCTCTTTTTACTTTAAAATCCAAACGAACCTGAGACTAGGCACAAGGTCTACATTTTCCAGGAGACATTTCTGAGGAGATCAGATATAGCACAACCCCCCTGCATTGAAAAAACTGGAATTCATAAGAAAAAAAAAATAGAGGAAATGGGATTCTTGACAACCATGTAAGGGCAAAAAATAGTATCACACAAAAACTCTAAAAAGATTACATCTTCAAGATTTTAAAGAGAAAATGAAGCTCCATTAGTCTAATGGTTAGAGGAGAGGGTTTAGGACTGAAAGGTCATTGGTTCAATTCCCACGACCGACAGAAATAATGAAGTAACAGCACTCTACCCTCAATACACAGCTGATGACGCTTGAGCAAGGCACTGAACCCACAATTGCTCCCCGGGTGCTGGGGATGGCTGCCTGCCACTCGGGGTGTGTGTTCACAGCCCCTAGTGCACTAGTGTGTGTGGAAGTGTGTGTGTGTGTGTGGGTGTTCAAATGGGTTAAATGTGGAAGACACATTCATTCATTCATTATCTGTAACCCTTATCCAGTTCAGGGTCGCAGTGGGTCCAGAGCCTACCTGGAATCATTGGGCGCAAGGCAGGAATACACCCTGGAGGGGGCGCCAGTCCTTCACAGGGCAACACGCACACTCACACCTATGGACACTTTTGAGTCGCCAATTCACCTACCAACGTATGTTTTTGGACTGTGGGAGGAAACCAGAGCACCTGGAGGAAACCCTCGCAGACACAGGGAGAACACACCACACACCTCACAGACAGTCACCCGGAGGAAACCCACGCAGACACAGGGAGAACACACCACACTCCTCACAGACAGTCACCCGGAGGAAACCCATGCAGACACAGGGAGAACACACCACACTCCCCATAGACAGTCACCTGGAGGAAACTCACGCAGACACTGGGAGAACACACCACACTCCTCATAGACAGTCACTCGGAGGAAACCCACGCGGACACAAGGAGAACACACCACACTCCTCACAGACAGTCACCCGGAGGAAACCCACGCGGACACAAGGAGAACACACCACACTCCTCACAGACAGTCACCCGGAGGAAACCCACGCAGACACAGGGAGAACACACCACACTCCTCACAGACAGTCACCCGGAGGAAACCCACGCAGACACAGGGAGAACACACCACACTCCTCACAGACAGTCACCCGGTGGAAACCCACGCAGACACAGAGAGAACACACCACACTCCTCACAGACAGTCACCCGGAGGAAACCCACGCAGACACAGGGAGAACACACCACACTCCTCACAGACAGTCACCCGGAGGAAACCCACGCAGACACAGGAAGAACACACCACACTCCTCACAGACAGTCACCCGGAGCGGGACTCTAACCTGCTGCTCCACCGTGCCGCCCACAACTTTTGTTGCATGTTGTAAAATGACAAATAATTTCACACTTTATTCCAGCTTCGATTTTAAATAAATCCTTTTCAAACCCTGATTTCAGTTGGTCAGGGCTTGTCTATGAAGACTGCACACTTTAATGGAGTAATTAAGCACATAAATACACTCATAGGGGAGGTGTCGAGACAATTTTGGGAATGGAGTGATTTGAAATATTAATATTTGAAGGGCTTCAGACTTTTTCAAAGTAGTGTCATCACATTCTTTACCAAATATGAGCTTCTGTAAGTGACCTACGTAAAACCACATCAAAGACGTGGAATTTCCCCAAACACACTTTCTCGTTCCCCGTATGGAGAATCGCAGAAACAAATCTTATCATTGCATGATGCATTATTACACGTATACGCTAGAAAATATGTGTAATACTCAAAAACGTAAACAGAATGGAAAGCTATTAGATGACTTTCGGTTTCAGTTGTGTGACTTGGATTTTTAGAGCTGGCCTGATTCATTTTGGCAGCATTCAAATTGCATTGCAGTGCATTATTTGATGTTTATATGAATGCTTTGTCAATAGAGTACAGTAATAATAATACTCTAAATATTACATTGAGAACAGTTAAATAAACCAAGACTGGGTGGTGTGGCTTAGTCTGGCCATGGTTTATTTTACAATATCTGGACACAGCCCATCACTGTTTTTTTTTTTGTCTGTATCGCATGCATCTCACGTACGTTAGGCTTTGGCCTTTTATGAAGTTTCCAGTTTCAGTGGAACCTATGACTAGTTTCATTATTAAACACATCAAAGGTTATCAGACATCTTCCACACCATTTCAGAATCTGACATCAAGCATCTGTGGTACATTGTTCCAAGTTTGAGTTGTTTTAACAAAGTGGTACTACTGGTAATTTAAGATATTTATGGACATTTGTCTTTAATTAATGATATTTCTCGTCACTTTATCTGAACTATGTTTATTTTGCATTATAAATAATTACAATAACAAAAATGATGCTAATACAATGATATTATAAGGCAATTACAAGAATATGGAACCCTTTGTTCTGTTATTTCTAATGTATGGTCTCTGTTGTAGTGTCTGTTTGCTTGTTTTTTTATTATTATTATTGTTTGTTTGTTTGTTTGTGCATTGTGTATTTATCTGTGTGTTATCTCTATGTCATTTGCACAATTAGATTTAAATCACAAAACAGTACAGGAGGTCCTCGGGTTACGTCAGTCCCGAGTTACGATGTTTCGTGGTTACGACACATCTCCCATTTTTACTGTATAAACCCTTGTTTCGACCTAAGTGGTTTTGCGTCGTAAACGTCGTAACGCGTACTTCGTGTTTGGTGTGCGCGGCGCGGCAGAAGAATACACGGTTACGCGGCTCGGGACCGAGGAGGATAGGTGTTAGGAGGAGGATAAGTGCTTACAGTATGTTATTTACGTACAGTATGTACGTATGTTCCGACTTACACTGAAAATCGGTTTACGACGCAACGTAGGAATGGAACAACGTCGTAAGTCGAGGACCCCCTGTACATTGAAAGTTGGACTCCTTGGCTGTGAACATACAGACACACACACACACACAAACACCCACACCAAGAGCAGTGACAGCCACAGAGTAGGGGTTTGGTTCCATGCCCAAGGGCACTTCAACCATGGATGTTGAGGGAGGAGACAGCACAGTGTCTTCACTCCTCCCACCACATTCTTTAAGCTGGTCCATGTGAACAAACTGGCAACCTATCAGTCCCAAGTCCACTAACCTCACCTTTAGCAATTTCAATCGAGCCCAAAGTTTCAAAATGCCCTAATCACTGTTGTACTCTGCTCTAAGAATATTAACTTCTCTAAAACAGCAGCAGCTCAAATATTCAACGCTTTTTGGCCCAAACAGGTGCCTTTATTTTGCTCGGCCTTTTGCACAGAAAACACAAACTCACGATCGCCATGAGAATGTAACTCACGAGCCCTCGGAGAGGAGAGATTTTCCATGAAATCTCCCAATCACATTTCTGAGATTCGAGTCTGTCCTGTGACTCTCGCTGCTCTCCTGCCATTATTCCATTTCCTCCCTGCAAACGGAAAAGCCTAAAATAACTGATATCTACTGCTCTCCTGGGGAGAGGCTTTTGTGTTGGAAACACTGAGAGAGGACAAGCCCACTCAGAGCAAGCGTGACTTCACTGTTTGGGGATTGGTGATAATGCCACTTTCTGAGAGGACTCAAGGTGGGCACGGGACGCAGTGTGCAGACAGAGAGGGCGCGGGCGAGTGTGTTCTTTAAAATATCACTCCCACGAGCAGGTGTTTTCAGCTGTATTCCCACCCCCTCTCTTTCACAATGACTGTGCTTCTGAAACAATCCCCAAAACACAACTTACACACATACGAAGAAAGAAAGCTGGATGCGGCTATTGTCTTGTGTTTTTATTTTTCCCCCATGGTGATATTCTAAAATGACTGTGTTCTGTTGTCTTCTATGATTCTACATTGATTGTGTGGAAAAAGTATTTAACCCCTTAAATATCTGACATGATTTTTGTGTCTACATTCTACACGCAGTACTAAATAACTATAATTATTACATAATGGACAGTGTGTGTCGGGAGGGGGTGACCCACACTGTAAAATATTGCTGTAAATTTACAGCAAGTCTGCTACAGTATTTTACTGTGATACCCAATTACAGTAATATGCTGTAAAATTGAAAGTATTTTACTGTAAATTGCAGTATTTACAGTAAATTATTGTATTATTCAATTACAGTAATATGCTGTAAATTTGAAATACAGTAGTGTTCCTGTAAAAATACGGTAAATGGCTGGGAACTCTGCTGCCAGTATTTTACTGTAAATCACAGTATTTACAGTAAATTATTGTAATACTCAATTACAGTAATATGCTGTAAAATTGAAAGTATTTTACTGTATATCACAGTATTTACAGTATTTTATTGTAATACTTAATTACAGTAATATGCTGTAAATTTGAAATACAGTAGTGTTCTTGTAAAAATACGGTAAATGGCTGAGAACTCTGCTGCCAGTATTTTACTGTAAATTGCAGTATTTACAGTAAATTATTCATTCATTCATTCATTCATTATCTGCAACCGCTCATCCAATTCAGGGTCGCGGCGGGTCCAGGGCCTACCTGGAATCACCGGGCGCAAGGCGGGACCACACCCTGGAGGGGGCGCCAGTCCTTCACAGGGCAACACAGACACACACACATTCACTCACACACTCACACCTACAGACACTTTTGAGTCGCCAATCCATCTACCAACGTGTGTTTTTGGATTGTGGGAGGAAACCGGAGCACCCGGAGGAAACCTACGCGGACATGGGGAGAACACACCAAACTCCTCACAGACAGTAAATTATTGTATTATTCAATTACAGTAATATGCTGTAAATTTTAAATACAGTAGTGTTCCTGTAAAAATACGGTAAATGCCAGGGAACTCTGCTGCCAGTATTTTACTGTAAAATTTACAAGAAATTGTTTACAGTGCAGTGATGTGATTACTTTTTCATGTAAGACATTACAAGGACTACAGGTGGCGACCAATTTCATGTTCATAGATCCTCACCTACAGAAGGAAAACAAGGGATTAGAGTTACAGCTAAGCATCGTTTAAGGCATTGGCAAATTTTTTCTTGGAATTAACTTTTAAATCAGTAATTCTGATGAACAGGGAGTTCTTAGGGATTTAATCAATGACCGGGGGGAGACATTAACTTTCCATTATTTTAATTAAGCACAACTGGCTGTGACTTATTCAAAGGCAGGATAGTGAATGATAATCGGATTACTTTTCTGCAGAAATTCTACCATATTGCACCATAATCCCATTACAGTCTCCGAGAACTAATCAGCAATTTGTAATAGGGAACTAATCAAGTCAGTCCTGGTTATGTAATGGTCCTCGCCTTGGGTCATTATCCGTGAGGAGTGTGGTGTGTTGTCCATGTGTCTGTGTGGGTTTCCTCTCACAGTCCAAACACACATGTTGGTGCTTCACACATTTGCTTTGTGAAGCTGTCCACAGGTGTGAGAGTAACTGGGTGAGTGAGTGAGTGAGTGTGATGCCCTGTAATTTACTGGCACCCTGTCCAGGGTGTGTTCCTTCCTTGCACCCAGTGCTTCTGGGTAAGCTCTGGACCTGCTGCCTACAGCAAATGAATGAATTAATGAATGTTTACGCTATGAATAACATTTATACCCGGTTTTATGGTCTGTGTGGATTGGTTTGAGTTGGCGAATTTTTACAAAACCTGGCTGTAGAAACAGCAATAAAATTTCATCATATTGAGTAGCAGTTCCTGCCAGGGGCAACACACACAAATGCCTTGGGTGGCATCTTGCCAGGGGCAGCACCATGACCGTTGTCTTGCTCCATTACACACTGCTTATTGACTGATGTCTACGACTCTTCTGACTTTTCATTTTCTTTCTGTTATATCACATACACAACAGTTTATCCTCCCACTTTTTCCTGTAACAGTTACAGTTGTTTCACTGTTTATATGATATATGATAATGATAGGGAAGTGTCTTAAATGCCTGAGTAGAGTCTGATATGTCAGTGGTTAATAACTGTATTGTACTAGTCTGTGAATAAAAGGGTGTGTTTCAAATGTTTTTGGACGCCATGGACGTCAGATTGAGTTTTAAAAAGCTCTTTCTTAGAATAAGCTCAGATGCACCCGGAGGAAATCCACGCAGGCACATGGAGAACACACCAACTCCTCACAGACAGTCACCTGCAGGAAACCCACGCAGACACAGGGAGAACACACCACACTCCTCACAGACAGTCACCCGGAGGAAACCCACTCAGACACAGAGAGAACACACCACACTCCTCACAGACAGTCACCCGGAGGAAACTCACGCAGACACAGAGAGAACACACCAACTCCTCACAGACAGTCACCCGGAGGAAACCCACAGAGACACAGGGAGAACACACCACACATTTCTCACAGACAGTCACCCGGAGGAAACCCACGCAGACACAAAGAGAACACACTACACTCCTCACAGACAGTCACCCGGAGCGGGAATCGAACCCACAACCTCCAGGCCCCTGTTGGTTTTCATGTATAAATCTAAACACTTCTGTTCACAGACTCATTTCTCTTCTTCATTGGATTTACACTCTTGTGTTTTCAATGTCAGTCACGTTCTATTCATATCCATTTTGTGTTTTTGTTTACTGTCCATTGCTGACCAGAGGGGGAGTGGCACCACATCTGAGTCATGGTTTTGTCATTAAAGAAATGTCCTGAAATCAGATCTCCTGTAATGTTACTGTTGCAGGTGAGTTGCAGCACATGTCAGTTCAGCCGAGCCTGAGAATGCACACATTGGTGATGAGGCTGGGCTGTGAGTCACTCCAAAGGACATTGGGGTGTGTTTCATTTCAGTAAGTTTTTATTTTCCTAGAATGAGAAATATATGAATCAATCCAAGTACAGACTTAATATTTAACATCTACATTATGCTGCATGTTATGTTCACTCTGGCATTGACTGTTTAGAACTTAAGTACATTTTGAATGAAGAAGAAACATTTGTGTGTTTGTGTGTGTGTGTGTGTGTGTGTGAGAGAGAGAGAGAGAGAGAGAGAGAGAGAGAGAGAGATCGAGATCGAGATCTGAGGTGTGTGAGCCCCTCTGTTCACAGGTGAAACAGGAGACTGAATGGTCACAGTGTCCTAGTCAACGTCATACATTATTGAAACACATACTGCAGTCTTGGCTTTGGGTAAAATCTGTTCAGATGTCACATGTAACATTCATTTATTGTCTCACCTTTTAGAGCTTTACATTTTCCTACACGTTTTCCTCATGAACGTATTGTCATTTTGGAAGTGTTACCAAACCTTATGTTCTTCCTAGCAACTTTGAAGCAGTCCATTAGTGTCTATTCATTACAATGCTTTAACACAACATACAGTCTAACTGCTTATTCAGTTTCTGTAGAAATCCAGACACGAGATTTTGTGTTGACATTAAGATTATGAATATTTACACAACCTAATTAATTTTGCTTTAACGGGATCCATTCGGAGGGTGGCATGTTGCCACAATTTTATGAGTCAATTTTACACACCTCCAGTACCTCCGTTGTGACTCTTAAACCTGAGAAAACACAGATGAAGCTCTCAACTTGATCTTCAGACCAAGATGCTTTCTGGGAAACTAGGCCCCGAAAGGATGAATCGGATTATTTTTACTACTACTGCATGACATAATTTCTTACTATTCTGAAACAGCTTGTTCTCGGTTGTCAGTTATTTTAGGTTTATGAGTAATGCTTGTGAAAGCATGGCAGTCAAACTGAAGTTGCAGCTGTGAATCATGTGAAAACAAGGCAAAACCAATTGGAAAATTCTTTAAAATCTGGGTTGACTGACATTTTCACATCCTTTTTTAAAGTATTTTAAAGCTTGTACATGTGACGGCTGAATCATAGCATGATAGTGATCTGCACATTAGGTAGAAATATGATGCAACCTTGGTTGCAATGATGTTTTAACATAAAATAAATAGTTACTAGCCTGTCTTAAAACATTTAGTGAAGTGAATTTTTAATTGGCACAGTGAAGAACCCAGATTCTCACTCTTTCAACTTATTATTAGGAGCTGAATTAACTAACAGATTTAAAACTACCTGGTAACTAACGTTTTCAAGTTAAATCATCCATTAATTCATTAATGTATTTGTTTATTTATTTATGGTGACCAGAACCATGGGAAAACATGGGAATTTCAATTTTAATTCATCCGAGAACTTAAATTAACGTTTCGGCATAGCTGCTCGAGATTAGGGTGAGTACATGAGCTTTGCCTGACGTAAACAAGGACTACTGACGTGCAGACTGACCAATTAAATGTGTACAGAGAAGGTTATCGACCAATAACGGTAGCGCTACAGTCAGACCGTCCAATCAGAAGATTTTAGGCTACTTCACCACGCCCCCTTCCCCACTCAAGTGAACGAAACTTCTCGAAGTTCTATGTAAGCTCTAGAAAAACAAAACCCCGGACGTTTGTGAAATTCCGCCCGGACATTTTTTTAAGTCTAAAAAAGAGGACATGTCCGGGTAAAAGAGGACGTCTGGTCACCCTAATTTAATGCCGGACCGCCTACCGGGCCCGCCTAAAAGAGACGTTTAGCTTACTGATTTTGTCTCCTAATGTTGAAATGCGCATGCGCGAGTAGGAACCGTTAGTTCAGCCATATTTCGCAGCGAGAACTAAAGGTGGTGCTACTACACTCTCTGTTGTTATTCATATTTCATATTCCAGTTCGTGACCTAAATTTGGAACCGTTCGGCGCGTTTCCACCAACACAAACTGGTTCGCAAACCAGAAAACTTTGTTCCCAGCTGGAACCAAAGAACAGTAGGTTCTTCAGCACGAACTGTGGCTGAATAATAGGAAATAAGACCGGAACACGCTTTGTTTGTTTCTGTGGCTCTGCGTTAGCGACGTTTCACCGCTGTTCACAAGCTCAGCAGGACGGCTCAGAACTCGCCAATATTTACACACACAACTCACAGAGAGAGAAGGGCTGCTGAATTTGTTTTATATCGAGTGTGTGTCTCTCTTTGTGGTAGGGAGACATTTTGTGGCGTTAGTGTGTTTATAAAACTCCACAGAGCTGCGCCTATCCTCCTTAAACTTCACGTGCAAGTTGTTACACTGAATAAATAAGTCATTCTTAAAGTCAACAAAATGTTCTTGGTGAAAATTTTACAAACAAAACTTTAATCCTTTTTTCATTTCTGCTTTTATTACCTGTACAACACCATCACAGAATAAAAAACACATGGGAACAAAGGCATTGATATGAAGCACCAAAGCTTCTCCAGACACGGGGATGTATTTTAGGCATTTCCTGTTTTTAAAATGTCAGAAACACATTTATGACAATGGCTATATGGATAATGGCTGTCCGGCAAAACTAAGCTCTTTGCCCTTTTCTTGCTGCTTCTTTCCTGTTTTTGGAAATCAAGAATAACTAACGTGCCTCTCAATGTTCCACCACAGAGTGGGAATTATTTAGTTGATGGAAACAGAAGAGCTATAGTCCCTGAATGTTTGCATCTACAAAGTGAATCAATAAGTTAGGTGTTTCTAATAGAATGGACTGAGAGTGGGTTCAAAACTCCAGCAAGACTGCTGTATCTGATCCACTCATAACACACACACACACACGGAAATGCCACCCCCACCTCAGTGTCTCTCCAGTGCGGTGAAAGACACACCACCATGGTACAATATCCATCGGTTGTGTAGTATCTAAAACAATTAAAAACACAGATTAAAAGAGGAAATGTATAGTATTAATATGTTTTGTTGTGTCATTGGGTGTGGGTTAGGGCCCCATTGTTGTTGGGTCATACCTGGACAGACGTGGCCTGCATTGTCAAATATAAATCTCCTTTAAATCTACTCTATATATGAATACATTAATCAAGTGCTCACCAGATGTTAAGCTTCATTAAGGCCCTGTTTAACCTTCATTCTTTATTCATTACCTTCTAGAGCAAAGGGAAGGGTCCACTGAGCTTTAAAAGTCTGCCCGGAGTTTGAACCACCACAGCGAGGTAGCACTCTGCAGGAATGTTAATGTGCACTTCAGGATTCCCACTAGCACTGAGGGGTGTATTCCCCCGAGGAGCTGAGGAAAAAGTCGGCTAGATACCGTCACAGCAGCAGTGGATGTGGCCCTCAGCGTTTGACATGAACGTTTTAGCTCTATTAGTGATCATTTCCTCTTTATATGTGATGCACAGTCAGTAGCTATGCAAAAAACATAAAGTCTTCAAAGGGGTACACTTACAGCAGAATGCAAAAAATCATCCTTTTGGAACTAATGTGAGCAAACGGACCCAACTACAGGCCTCTTAGAGCTGGCTAATAGTTGGTTGCAGTGATAAGACTGCACTGCCACGCTTATGAGGCAGATCTAATGATATGTGCCTTTATTAGTGTCGTTCACATAACGAAACAAGCAGAGTTTCCTAACGTGCTGCGAGTTCATTTCATTAACCACAGTTAATGCTGCTTGTCCTGCCCTGCAAGATCAAGAGGCCGGATAAACAGAAAGGAACGTACAGGCATCGTTCCTTGTATCCGATCATCCTACACCACTGAGATGTTGTTTTTCCCTTGGATTTCGGTTCCAAAGTGAATAAGTAATGAGCAAATTCCAAGAGTCACAGATTTATGAGAGCAAAAATATGGCAGAAGGAAGTATCGCCTGCGTCCTGATTTCCTCAGCAATTTGAACAGCATCCAAAGAACAGAGAAAAGACAAGCACAGCACAGCAATCCGTCTCATACCTGTATACAACACCAGCTCTTAAAGAGCACACAGGAGTTCTTATATGTGCACAGAACACACTTTTAATCGAAGACGTGGACTACGCTACGCCGTTTTTGTGTTTTGTGGTGAATAAAGAAATAATCTATAAGCGTGACCTGTTCTGTCCTCTTTTTTTTTATTGGTAATTCTGTGAGGTTCACAAAAACAAACCACATTAACCGCTTTAAAAAATAATATACGGTATGCATTTGATATTTACATCTAAGTATATTACAATGTTTTTTCCTCTTTTGCACAGCAAAGATAGAACATTGATGTTTAGAAGAACATTTAAATGGAAACAGCAGTATGTACAAAAAAAAATATATATATATATCAACAGATCGACTTCATTACAGCACAGTGCAAAAAATAAAGAACAGAGGGAATTGGAATATCCAGAAAGCAGCTAGCATTGTCAGGGCAGTCGAGGTGAGTCTTCCTCAAACTACAGACTGGGAGTTGCACTGTCCGTTGCCGTGGTTTGAAAAAGAAAAGGAAAGGAAAGGAAAGAAAAGAAAAAAACATTTCCTATTGGGAAACGATTGGGTAAACAAGTTCAACAGTAAAAGGTACACAGCCAAGCCCCTAGTGTTAAGTGCTGGATTCACTCTGACAGTGTTAGCTCTTACAGTGTTGACTTATAGTGTTGGATTAACTCTCACAGTGTCGAATGGACTCTCGTGTTGTATTGTGTTTGCCTGGACACCATACGCACTTTAGGAGTGTAAGAGTTCATTCAACACTGTCGATGTCCATTACTGGCTCCTGGAGCTAATTCAACACTGGGGATAACACTGTGTCGCACAAAACAGCACCTTTTGAACTTCTTTCTCCTGGTCTCCGTTGATCAGGAGTTAAGTGTGTGCTCTAAGTTCAGCCTGAGGCTTTCTGTTTGTCCTGTGCGCTGCTCTCCAGTCCCACACCTTGGCTGTAAAGCTGTAAAACCCCAGTCTTCTTTCAAGTCATATGGATATGGTGGCACAACCCCCTCCCCTCTTTTTTTTCCCTCCTCAGCGGGCAACTTCTGTCCACAACCCAACAGCGGGTCAGTGTAAACCAGACAAAACCTTAAATCTCGCCGGGACGTAAACGGAGGGGTTTTATCTCAGTTCAAAGCTCATCCCACCTCCTGCATGTGTCCGTCAAGCTCAGTGAGAGGTGGGCTGGCTGTCTCTGGGCTGCTCTCGATGGACGACTCGCTGCCCGTGCTCTCGCCCGACAGCAGCCGCGTGACCCTGAGGTCGGCTCGAAGCGTCTGCAGGTCGTTGCCGATGGCCATCTCTCCGAGGTCGTTGATGATCTGCGCCAGGTCTGCCTGGCCAGCACTGTTCAATGCCTCATCGCCACGGAAACGAGCGGCCGCCTTCTCCTCTGCCTCTTCGCCCAGAGAGTCCTCTGTGATAGAGCCCAGCTTGGGTGCGCTGCGGCTTCGCTCCACAGGCGGCCGGTAGCAGCACTGACCATTCAGCAGCTTTCTAAGGGGCACCAGGGGCACAGTGCGCTCTCCTACCAGCTGCTGCTGCTGGTGCCGGGCGTCATCCCGTCGTTTCAGGCGCTTAAACTCGGAAAGTGCTGCCGCAGACGTCTGGTACAAGAGCAGAGCCATAGCCTTGGCCTTCTCTGGCTTGGACACCAACACAGCATGGCAGCGGAGCATCACAGCCTTGTGCTTTAGCTCATGCCTGTAGATCCAGGCGAAGATTTTGGGCAGACGAGGATCAGCCACGCAGTAAGTGACCCGGTGAAGCAAGTACAGATGACCCGGCCGCCGAGCTCGCTCATCAGAGTGGACCATACGGATGCCTTGTGAGCTGATAGTGAGCTTCATCTTGGTGCCGCTCTTGCCCATGTCGCTCTTGGCCCAGATCTTGCTCACAGCCACATCGGTGCAGCCCTCCCCTTTGGACTGGATGGTGGTGGCATTGCCCAGGTACAGCACAGTGTAAGTGGGGTCCTCACCTGTGATCTTCACCTTCCTCCTTTTGGACTTGAACATGCTGCCCACGCGGTGCAGAGCGCTCTCTGGACAGGAGCGAGCGAAAGAGGTCAGGGCTGAGTAGTTCAGGCTCACGGCATAGCCCTTCTGCTTCGACTGCTTGTCATCCTCTATCAGATCGAACTTATTCTTCTTCCAAGGCAACATTATAGTTGAGCTGCACAGAGGAACAGTCCAACTGCACCAAACTCTATCTAGAAACAGTGTAAACACACTTATTAAACCTAGACCACTACATTCCTGAAGTATCTGAACACTTCACGACAGGAGGAGTGCCAGTGATTCTCAGCAGTCCGCACTAAAACTTGCAGCATCGTAACGAACCTCAAACTAACAGCAGAGCAACGAGCGCTCCGTCTTATATACTGGACTGTACCAACACCCGCACTTGGAGGGGGGGCAATAGGAGTGAGACAAACCAAAAGCACGGCTCCCAACCTGTTTGTGGTATATACACGAGTTTTTAAAAGTGTGTTTCCTTTACACTTTATTTAAACATTTTTTTCCTGCTCACTTTTTCTTGTTTATCGATCTACAAAATATATCAACCCCCCCTCCCTGTAGATACACTGGTGGGCTCTCACGGCTTAACGGTTATTAGTCTGCATTTACAAGATTCAGCTCTACAAAAATGTATATTAATTTCTAAAAAAAAAAAAAGAAACAAATGTTATTAGTCGTGTCATTTGTTGTGGTGTCATTTCAACCCCGTTTTTTTCCTACATGTATTTTTCTGATTTAATTTGAACCCATTGGCTGTGAAATGTTAATAACAAGTAAAATAATAATAATAACGATTATAATAATAATCTGGGGAAATAAATACCTGAGCGCTGTTTTAGAGAAATATATATATATATTTAAAAAATTTATTAAAACAGAACGATGCTGCCACCTACTGGGGACTAGAGTTATCAGCACTCTGTTTAAAAGAAGTAAGGAATTAAATAACCACATAATGCATAAACCTGATGAAATCATATCAAATGTTTGCTTTGTTTATCACTTTACCCCGAAACCAGTAAACTAATTAAAATATGTCCTTTTGTTACACATTAAAACATATTAGCGTTTCTTGAAAAGACTGCCAGAGCGTCCACAAAAATGTTTCAAACTCAGTTATGTTCATATGTCATTAACATTTTGTTACATTTTTTTATATTTTGTAGCTTTGTTTATTTCAGCTAATTTAATACAATTATTTCACATTTTCAAAACCACACACAGGACATACGTGTATCTCCTGTACTATTTTTATATTTATATATATATATATACTACTAATAACCCATGTCCATCTTACACCCAGCAAGATAATGTTCAATCCACATGGGCCCCACTAAGGCCTTCAAAATTAAAAAGGCATGTCTTAGCAAGTCGTTCCCACGCCTTAAATTTATTATGAAGGGTTACACAAATTATTTTACTGATTTCTGAAAAGCAACTGAGTGGGAACCTTTCGGTTAGGCGAGGGTTTCTCCGGACACCTTTTATTGTGGCGCACCGGGCTCGACCAAAACAGTGTTTACACTTCGCTGTTAATTTTCATTCTTATTTAATTAAAACGCTGAACCGCGGCCTCTTGAAAACCTCTGACACACTGCGCACAAAACACACCGCTGCAAACCGGTACACACTGAGACGGCACAGGTTTAACTCCGAAGAGTTTACTGCGACCTGCAGTGGGCACCTCCGGGTGACGTCACTCTCTCCCACTCGTGTCCAGGAGCGGCGTGGGGCCCGAGTTCAGCCGAATCGAGTCTTCTTTTAGAACCGCGACCAAACTTTGAGAGGAGATGGGCAAGAAGAAGAACTCGGGGTTGGGGAGAGCTCTGATCAAAGAGAGACTCAACGCAGGCCGAGGGCACAGGAGAAACGACACGTGGGTACGAGAAAACCAACTCTGAGATACTATGAGTTTGTGTATGAGATACCAGGAGATGCTTTGAGATACTCTGAGATATTACAATGTGTAATTTGAACATGGGATGTATTCTGTAATTCATTTAGTTATTATCGTGTACTAAATATGATAATTTTTATGTCATGAGATAGTGAGATATTATGAGATACTGTAAGCTATTCTGAGATACATTTTATTTTTATGAAATTGTGATTCATTGCTCCACCAGCTTCACACCAGTGAACTGAATGATGGATATGACTGGGGTCGCCTGAATCTCCAGTCCGTCACAGAGCAGAGCTCTTTGGACGATTTTCTGGCCACAGCCGAACTCGCAGGGACCGAATTCATCGCAGGTAGGTTACGTGTTATTTACACATTTAAAACCTGCTATGACTGCATTAAGCTGCTTGATGAACAACAGTCATCGTTGACTCTAAATCCTTACAGAGAAGCTGAACATTAAGTTCGTACCAGCTGAAGCCAGGACTGGGTTATTAACAGCTGAGGAGACCAAAAAACTTAAGAAGCTTCATGAAGACAACAGACAGTTTCTCCGTATCCCCCGAAGGTACCATGTCACTGTAATATTTTTTTTTCCTATGTAAGGCAACTAGTGGCGCAACAGGTAATGTTACTGTCACACAGCTCCAGGGTCCTGGTGTCCACAGGTGTGGGTTTGTGAGTAACTGGGTGAGTGTATGATACCTTGTGATGGACTGGTACCCATGTTGATAAACATCTTGCTTGTCCTGAATCTGTTTGAGATTGCCTTTGTTTATGTACATGCTTTTCTTTCAGACCTCACTGGGATGAGAACACAAGCCCTGAAGTCCTCCAACAAACTGAGAGAGACAGCTTCCTCACATGGAGGCGAGAGCTTGCAAGGTAGCAGTGAATATAATCTCCTTTAGACCTGACCTATAATGTTGTTGTTTTTTTTTTAGTTGTACTTAAATCTGTCAAACCAGTGAACTCCAGCGCTGCATGATTCATTCATTCATTATCTGTAAACGCTTATCCAGTTCAGGGGCGCGGTGGGTCCAGAGCCTACCTGGAATCATTGGGTGCAAGGCAGGAATACACCCTGGAGGGGGCGCCAGTCACAGACACACATTCACTCACACCTATGGACACTTTTTTGAGTCGCCAATCCACTTACCAACGTGTGTTTTTGAACTGTGGGAGGAAACCGGAGCACCTGGAGGAAACACAAACGCAGACACAGGGAGAACACACCACACTCCTAACAGACAGTCACCCGGAGGAAACCCACGCAGACACAGAAAGAACACACCACACTTCGGAGCGGGAATCGAACCCACAACCTCCTGTGTGACTGCATGATTGTGTTTTTTTTTTTTTTTTGCTACATTAGGCTTGAGGAGGAACAGAAGCTGATCCTTACCCCCTTTGAAAGAAACCTGGATTTCTGGAGACAGCTCTGGAGAGTCATTGAGAGAAGGTACTTTAGCTTAGTGATTTTAATCATCCAGAAAGTTATTACCATACCGATTATATTTCTGCTTATCAACTGAAGTTTTGGTGATTGATTGTATCTTTTTATAGTAATTATCATTTCTGTTTTTTCTCTAGTGACATTGTAGTTCAGATTGTTGATGCCAGAAACCCTTTACTGTTCCGTTGCCCAGATCTGGTAAGTGAATAAATCAGAGGCAAATAAAAATATATGGGATTAAGTCAGATAATTAATCATTAAATCAATGAGACCTTTAACACACACAATTACGTTTCAGGAGAAATATGTAAAAGAAGTGTCCAGTCACAAGGTCAACATGTTACTTTTAAACAAAGCGGATCTGCTCACCAGGGAGCAACGCAGAGCCTGGGCAAGGTATTTCCAGAAAGAGGGCATCAGAGCAGTGTTCTGGTCTGCTCTGGCAGAGGCAGAGCGGCTGGAGGCTGAAGAAAGGGTAAGAATTATGCTATTTTGGGAAATTAACTTTTGTCAGTTTGAATATTACATGCTTTTGTTTAGGAATTACAAACATATCATGATATAACAATATCTGTATAACATAGTGGTGCAGCAGGTAGTGTCGCAGTCACACAGCTCCAGGGGCCTGGAGGTTGTGGGTTCGATTCCCGCTCCGGGTGACTGTCTGTGAGGAGTGTGGTGTGTTCTCCCTGTGTGCGCGTGGGTTTCCTCCGGGTGACTGTCTGTGAGGAGTGTGGTGTGTTCTCTCTGTGTCTGCGTGGGTTTTCTCCGGGTGACTGTCTGTGAGGAGTGTGGTGTGTTCTCTCTGTGTCTGCGTGGGTTTCCTCCGGGTGACTGTCTGTGAGGAGTGTGGTGTGTTCTCTCTGTGTCTGCGTGGGTTTCCTCCGGGTGACTGTCTTTGAGGAGTGTGGTGTGTTCTCTCTGTGTCTGCGTGGGTTTTCCTCCCACAGTCCAAAAACACAGGTTGGTAGGTGGATTGGCGACTCAAAAGTGTCCGTAGGTGTGAGTGAATGTGTGTGTGTCTGTGTTGCCCTGTGAAGGACTGGCGCCCCCTCCAGGGTGTATTCCCGCCTTGCGCCCAATGATTCCAGGTAGGCTCTGGACCCACCGCGACCCTGAACTGGATAAGGGTTACAGATAATGAATGAATGAGTATAACATAGTTGTGTAACAACACTGCCACCTGTATGACAGACTAGGAACATCATGCAATACCACCATCTGCAACGTGATTAACATTATAAATCATTCTGGATAAGAGCATCTGCCATTTGCCATAAATAAAGATAATGAACTTCTGCTTGATTTAAAGGGGGAACATGTGGATGACGAGGAGCTGAGTGACACAGGTTGCGAGGAGGCCGCAGAGTACACTCCAGTCTCCAACAGCAGAACTAAAACCCCCTCAGAAGAGAGTAAAGCTGTAAAGAATGAAAATGATGATAATGAGGAGGACTTTGAGGAAGAAGAGGAAGGGGCTACAGCAGAGGGTTTTCACAACTGTACTTCAGAAGCGGACTGGCAGACGTGCTCAGAGGCATCAGGAGATGAGGAAGAGGAAGAGGAGCTTAAAGCTTCTTCGGATCGTTCTTCGTTTTATAACTCAAGTCGTCTACTGCGCAAAGACGAGCTGCTAGAAATGTTTAAATCCACACATCCCGGGCCCAGATGCAAGGAGGACCACCTCACAGTAGGACTGGTGAGCTTGCATGTGTAGGTTTTTAAGCACAGTCACTTTTTACATTGGTTTGGCAGCTTCAGATGACACTATGTCTGTTTAAGGTGGGTTATCCGAATGTCGGCAAAAGCTCCACCATCAACACAATCTTCAGGAATAAGAAAGTCTCTGTGTCAGCTACACCTGGACATACAAAGCACTTTCAGGTATGATTTTACAAAACACAGATGGAAAGTAGAGGGTTATTCAAGCTTGAAATATTAGATCAAAACCAGAGTTTAAATCTAAGATTATTCAGACCCAGTCCAGACTAACCCAGACCTCCCATTGGAGGAGATTCCAAACAACAGTAGTTAGTAGGGACCTTATAAACCGGCTCTCGTTAGTAGTCCGGTCCCACTGGGTTTGTTTACATATTTTAAGCTCTGATAGTTTGTGTGTGCCACAGACGCTGTTTGTTGAACCCACTCTCTGCCTGTGTGACTGCCCCGGCCTGGTCATGCCTTCCTTCGTGTCCACCAAAGCTGAGATGATCTGCAGTGGTATTCTCCCCATCGACCAGATGCGAGACCATGTCCCAGCTATTTCTCTCATATCCTTTCAACATCCACAGCTTCACATTGCTCACTCTGAACGTCTGAAGTCGTGTAAAATAGAAGTAAAGTGCAGTCTTCTAACCTGTAAACCCTTAACCTGAATACGTTTGTCAGACAATACCCCGAGCTGTGCTGGAGGGAACGTACGGCATCAGCATCATCAGACCGAGAGAAGACGAAGACCCTGATCGTCCACCGACTTCTGAGGAGCTGCTGATGGCTTATGGATGTATGCTTTTAATTATATCAGCAGCTGTATCATCTCTTATGTAGGATATGGTATACTGTAGTTTTAACTTGGACCTGGTGTTTTTGGTCTCCTCAGATATGAGGGGCTTCATGACGGCACACGGCCAGCCGGACCAGCCTAGATCATCCCGCTACGTTCTCAAAGACTACGTTAGCGTAAGTGTTTATTGCTGTACTCTGGTTGTGCACACGAACGTTTGAAATGAAGCACCAACTGAATGTAGTTCTGCTGCACCTCTACAGGGAAAGTTGCTTTACTGTCACCCTCCTCCCCACATCGACCCTAAAGACTTCCAGCCTCAGCACTCAAAGTTTGCGAGAGAAACCACTTCCGGTGAATCTTCCTCTCATTCTGCCAATCCTTCGAAGGTGAAACGGATTGAGAACTCCGTTGATAAAAACTTCTTTCATCAGGTGATACACCACAGTTCATGCTTCATGTTTTGTTTTTGTTTGTTTGAGGATATAAGCTTATTGATGCTCGTTCAATAATGAACCAAACAACATATTTGATCAGTATTATAATGGGGTTGCACACCTCGGGTCTCTGTCTATGAGGTGTTTGGTGTTTTCTCCCTGTATCTGCATGGGTTTCCACCCGGTGCTCTGCTTTTCTCTCACGGTCCAAAACCTCAGGTTGGTATGTGGATCAGCTGTGTGAAAGAACCCATAGGTGTGTGTGTGCACGAGTGACTGGGTGAGTGTGTGGTGCCCTGTGATGGACTGGCACCATGTCCCGGGTGTGTTCATACCTTGCACCTAATGACTCTGAAGCTCAGAACCCACTTCAACCCTGATCAGGATTATGCAGTTACAGAAAATAAATGAATATTATGATTTAATATTCATGATTAAAACAGGCAGCACGGCGCAGCAGGTAGTGTCACAGTCACACAGTTCCAGGGTCCTGGAGGTTGTGGGTTCAAGTCCCGCTCCGGGTGACTGTCTGTGAGGAGTGTGCTGTGTTCTTCCTGTGTCCGCGTGGGTTTCCTCCGGGTGACTGTCTGTGAGGAGTGTGGTGTGTTCTCCCTGTGTCTGTGTGGGTTTCCACCGGGTGTCTGTCTGTGAGGAGTGTGGTGTGTTCTCCCTGTGTCTGTGTGGGTTTCCACCGGGTGTCTGTCTGTGAGGAGTGTGCTGTGTTCTTCCTGTGTCTGTGTGGGTTTACTCTGGGTGAGTGTCTGTGAGGAGTGTGGTGTGTTCTCCCTGTGTCTGTGTGGGTTTACTCCGGGTGAGTGTCTGTGAGGAGTGTGGTGTGTTCTCCCTGTGTCTGTGTGGGTTTCCACCGGGTGTCTGTCTGTGAGGAGTGTGGTGTGTTCTCCCTGTGTCTGTGTGGGTTTCCACCGGGTGTCTGTCTGTGAGGAGTGTGCTGTGTTCTTCCTGTGTCTGTGTGGGTTTACTCTGGGTGAGTGTCTGTGAGGAGTGTGGTGTGTTCTCCCTGTGTCTGTGTGGGTTTCCACCGGGTGTCTGTCTGTGAGGAGTGTGCTGTGTTCTTCCTGTGTCTGTGTGGGTTTACTCTGGGTGAGTGTCTGTGAGGAGTGTGGTGTGTTCTCCCTGTGTCTGCGTTGGTTTCCTCCGGGTGACTGTCTGTGAGGAGTGTGGTGTGTTCTCCCTGTGTCCGCGTGGGTTTCCTCCGGGTGACTGTCTGCGAGGAGTGTGGTGTGTTCTCCCTGTGTCCGCGTGGGTTTCCTCCGGGTGACTGTCTGCGAGGAGTGTGGTGTGTTCTCCCTGTGTCTGTGCGGGTTTCCACCGGGTGTCTGTCTGTGAGGAGTGTGGTGTGTTCTCCCTGTGACTGCGTGGGTTCCCTCCGGGTGCTCCGGTTTCCTCCCAGGGTCCAAAGGTGGATTGGCGACTCAAAAGTGTCCGTAGATGTGAGTGAGTGTGTGCCGCCCTGCGAAGGACTGGTGCCCCCTCCAGGGTGTGTTCCCAGTGATTCCGGGTAGGCTCCGGACCCACCGCGACCCTGAACTGGATAAGTGCTTACAGACAATGAATGAATGAGTGATTAAAACAACAGATAAATGTAGAATACCTTCAAAAATGTAGCTTTTGCCATTTGTAGATTGTACTCAGGCCAATTTATGTTTTTAATTTTTACCAATATTTTAAAAATACTTTATCCTTTCTAATATTTCAATGCTTATTGGAGTCTTAATTCAAACTGTTCATTTTCAAACCTCTTCCAGGAAAACGTACGGGCTCTAACGAAGGGAGTGCAGATGGTGATGGGCTATAAGCCTGGCAGCGGCCCTTTGGGACTGGGGGGACCTGCCGGCTCAGAACAGCAAGTTGGGAAACCCTGGAAAAAGCACGGCAATAGGAACAAGAAAGAGAAAGTGAGAAGGCTGAATAAGCACCTGGACGCCTGAACGCTGTCATGAATTTGGGACATTTTTAAAGGAGACCTCAGATGCTGGGGGAAATTTTCCTTCATTTTCAAATGTAAATTTGTGATTTTTCTATAATCTGATCATTTCTCCAT
This sequence comes from Hoplias malabaricus, assembly GCF_029633855.1. NCBI lineage: Eukaryota > Metazoa > Chordata > Actinopteri > Characiformes > Erythrinidae > Hoplias > Hoplias malabaricus. The sequence goes on along the minus strand of NC_089815.1, from coordinate 27,882,346 downwards.
GCACGAGTATTTCACTGCGTAATAATCCAGTGAGATTATGTATTAAAATGTCAATGCATTCTTGGTATACGACATTTGGACTGGTCACAGCTTTTCAGAGACCAGCTCTGTAATAGATCTGGTTCTTCTGGATATTCCTAAAATGTTTCTGTTCATATTTTATAAATATATGGACTGGATATCTAAAATAAACCACAGGCTTGAATTAAACTAATTTAAGTGTCTTTCAGGTCTAGACCCTTGTTTTTTTTTAAAGGATTTCCTTGAGTAACACTCCCCCTTAAACCTTCAAGAGTTCATCAGTGATGTGTATATTGAACCATGAACACTGCAAGAACATCATCTTTCAAAATCAAATCAAACACAGGGCGGCACGCAGCAGGTAGGTGTCGCAGTCACACAGCTCCAGGGACCTGGAGGTTGTGGGTTCGATTCCCGCTCCGGGTGACTGTCTGTGAGGAGTGTGATGTGTTCTCCCTGTGTATGCGTGGGTTTCCTCCGGGTGACTGTCTGTGAGGAGTGTGATGTGTTCTCCCTGTGTATGCGTGGGTTTCCTCCGGGTGACTGTCTGTGAGGAGTGTGGTGTGTTCTCCCTGTGTCTGCGTGGGTTTCTTCCGGGTGCTCCTGTTTCCTCCCACAGTCCAAAAACGTGTTGGTAGGTGGATTGGAGACTCAAAAGTGACCGTAGGTGTGAGTGAATGTGTGTGTGTTGCCCTCTGAAGGACTGGCGCCCCCTCCAGGGTGTATTCCTGCCTTGCGCCCAATGATTCCAGGTAGGCTCTGGACCCACCGTGACCCTGAACTGGATAAGCGCTTACAGATAATGGATGGATGGATGAAATCAAGGACGTTAATAGGTCATGACATCACTCTGTGCGGCAGTCACAGCCCCTACACTTCTGGGAAGGATTTACAGTAGACACTGAAAGATGATGGAGGATTTGATGGCATTCAGGGACACAACATTTATTAGGTCAGGTACTGGTAATGATTAGTACTAGATCATAAAGAGAACTGTAACTCATCCCAAAGGTTTTGGATGGAGCTCCATCACTCCAGAGCACGGAGCTTCACTAATTAGATTCTGTAATTAGAATTAAAGCAACACTAAGAGAGGTAGGGGGAGAGGTGTGACATAGTGCAGTTTCTGCAGTGGTAAACCCAGATTAGCAAAATGTAAGCACTTTTCTGACTGTTAAAGGTCAGTGAGAAATCACAGTGGATTTTAAAGCTGTAATTTTACGGTAAAAATACAACCTACTGTTACTTTAAGGGCGATTGGAGTACTTTTGGAATGCCCATATTTACAGGCATGGAAATCCACATAAACGTGCACAAGATCCTCCAAAATACATCCCTGTTTTAGAAGGAACAGGTGATTTGTCCTCGTGATTGTCACGTGAAATGCTTCCCGGGAATTTACCTGAAAATCACGTGACTCTGGGCATCCATCTGCGAGCGTTGTTTTTTTTTATTGTGCGGGTTTGAGCCGCTCTTCCTCCGCTATGTGAGTGTGGCTGTGTGCGGATGATGGATGTACTGTTAGAGACTGTCTCCTGGTGGGAGGAGGTATGGAGCTGTTTTCACTCCGGAATCTTCGGCTGTGGATCGGCAGCGCTCGGGTTACTCTCTCTGTTTACACTCACAGTCTCCTACTGCGTGTAAGTACCCTAGCGGTCAGTTGTCAAGTTTATAGCGCACATATACTTTACCTGTTATATATTTTATAAAGTTGTCTGGGAAGTTGTAGGGGAACCCTGTTGGTAAATTTAAATATTTTTTCCAAGTAGCATCAGCAAATGCTTTAAAAAGAAAAAAAAAACAATCCCTCCACAGCCTTAAAGTGCATTAAGTTTCCACACCGTTCAGCATGTGTAGGTCTATGAATGTGGAGTTAGGCCTTGTATCCACCCACCCTTTGCAAATTAATGGGATTATTTATTTAGGTTTGTGACATCAGAAACCCTGGCGGTTTGAATCTGCCCATTCAAGCAGAAATGTTCTGACCTCTAATTTCAGTCATGCTTTGTCCTTAAACACCACAGGTGCAGGTTAATGTGGTAAAAGACCAGGTTTTCAATATAGGGGTCTTAAGGCATATTCCTCCGGGTGACTGTCTGTGAGGAGTGTGGTGTGTTCTCCCTGTGTCTGCGTGGGTTTCCTCCGGGTGACTGTCTGTGAGGAGTGTGGTGTGTTCTCCCTGTGTCTGCGTGGGTTTCCTCCGGGTGACTGTCTGTGAGGAGTGTGGTGTGTTCTCCCTGTGTCTGCGTGGGTTTCCTCTGGGTGACTGTCTGTGAGGAGTGTGGTGTGTTCTCCCTGTGTCTGCGTGGGTTTCCTCTGGGTGACTGTCTGTGAGGAGTGTGGTGTGTTCTCCCTGTGTCTGCGTGGGTTTCCTCCGGGTGACTGTCTGTGAGGAGTGTGGTGTGTTCTCCCTGTGTCTGCGTGGGTTTCCTCCGGGTGACTGTGAGGAGTGTAGTGTGTTCTCCCTGTGTCTGCGTGTGTTTCCTCCAGGTGACTGTCTGTGAGGAGTGTGGCGTGTTCTCCCTGTGTCTGCGTGGGTTTCCTCCGGGTGACTGTCTGTGAGGAGTGTGGTGTGTTCTCCCTGTGTCTGCGTGGGTTTCCTCTGGGTGACTGTCTGTGAGGAGTGTGGTGTGTTCTCCCTGTGTCTGCGTGGGTTTCCTCCGGGTTACTGTCTGTGAGGAGTGTGGTGTGTTCTTCCTGTGTCTGCGTGGGTTTCCTCTGGGTGACTGTCTGTGAGGAGTGTGGTGTGTTCTTCCTGTGTCTGTGTGGGTTTCCTCTGGGTGACTGTCTGTGAGGAGTGTGGTGTGTTCTCCCTGTGTCTGCGTGGGTTTCCTCCGGGTGACTGTCTGTGAGGAGTGTGGTGTGTTCTCTCTGTGTCTGCATGGGTTTCCTCCGTGTAACTGTCTGTGAGGAGTGTGATGTGTTCTCCCTGTGTCTGCGTGGGTTTCCTCCGGGTGACTGTCTGTGAGGAGTGTGGTGTGTTCTCCCTGTGTTCGCGTGGGTTTCCTCCGGGTGCTCCAGTTTCCTCCCACACTCCAAAAACACACGTTGGTATGTGGACTGGTGACTCAAGTGTCCCTAGGTGTGAGTGAATAGTTGTGATGATTGTGACTTGAAAAAACATGAAAACGTATATTAGAATGCGATGATAATAGTATCAATGTAATATAATATGACATATGATGGATAACCCAGAGTAAGATGTACTGCTAGTTTCTTGTAGTTACATTTAAACTGTTTTTAATTAATTTATTCAGCACTGCATTTACTTGAAGAGGAGCTCAGTCTCCCCAGGTCCGACTCGGTTCTCACTGGACTTCATTTGACTTCCCTTCTTAGGCTTTTTTGCCACCAGTGTAAATTAAACGCTTGCGACGCTGGGAGTGCTGTGCCCTGTGGTCTCTACAGTTTAATAGGAAACCTATGCAATGCTGCTGGATCAGTGCTCTCTCATCAGTTACCTTTTCAGGTGAGACCTGAGTATTTCTTTAACTCTTTCATTGAAACCCAAGCAGCAAGTCGTGCCACTGATTTACAAACTCACTCCTGATCATTTGAACTTCTGTTCCAGATTATCACAGCTTTCTTTCTGGTGGTGTTGGACGTGCTGCTTTTACTTTCAACAGCTTTGCCTTTGTGTTGGTGGCACCATTCAAGAACGGGTGATCTTTTATTCTTCCAGTATCTCATCATAAATAAGTAGTGTACATTTAATGAAACACACCATATGTCCCAAAAAATTATGAATTCAGATACTTCAAGGTGAACGCAGAGCTTTCAACTGCACACACTCCAAATGTGTGCACTGTGGATGTTGTATAATCCTGTCTTACCCTCCCAGCACTGTTTCTAAATCTACAATCAAACCTTCCCAGTTAATTAGAGCCTGTTACTGTAGTAAAAACGAGACAAATCCCTATTGATGCCTCTTGATATCAGAATAAATATTGATGTGTAGGTGCTGGCAAATGTGTATATGACTCAGTTACATAAACTGCACATCTGTGAGCTCAGAAGTCAAGCTTTTCCGTCTCGTTGAAGGAAGGAGAGTGAGAATGATGAGCAGAAGGAGGAGGCAGAACTCTCTCGCTGTGTGCCTGCTGTTTGGAATGGGAGGATATGTTTACATTGGACAAGTCAAACACCACAGTCAGCTTCTTACAGACAGATCTGTGAGCAGCAGGAGGCTTCTGGGCACATTTCTGCACGTGAGTGAAAAGCTCTGCACAAGTACACTCACAATGCATGTTGAATTTGTGGCATATAACACTTAACTGATATGCAAAATCCTTGAGAGGAACTCATGCAAAGCAAAAGGATCATAACCTTCTAGCCGAGTAGATGTGGTTTATTATTATTATTATTTTTTGCTCCCCTCTGTGAGAACAGGACCGTATTAAACTCATTGGATATGTGCTTGGTCTCCTGTCCTTTGCAATCAGCTGGACATCCAGGTTCCCCTTCTTTTTTAAAGCTGTGAGTAACCTTCATAGTCACGTGCAGACATCTCTCTTCCAGTGCCATTTTCATATCTTGTTTTGTGAACCTCCTCAGCCTGAAACATCATAAGCATCACATTTGAATTCATATCTACTGTACCTCTTTGTTCAGATGGGTTTACTGCTTGTAATTTGCACCTTGTAGAACAGAGGAGAGATGAGTAATCCACTGCATGTGTCCTCAAGGGTTCTGAGCACTTTGGCTGGTGCCTTTTACGCCTCTGCTATACTACTTTTTGACACACAACTGGAATTCGTTGTGAGAGCGCTGCCGTGGATCCTCTCAGGAGCCTGCTGTGCCATTTTGGATGTTTCTGTATCCTTTTTAGATGCAAAGTTCCTCATGCAGACTTGTAACTCACTGTGCAACCTACTCACTCACCCACCCACCCCTTAAAACGGTCACTGAGTCGGTCGGTCACTCCCTCAGTCAGTCACTCCCTCAGTCAAGTCAGTCGGTCATTCACTTGGTCGGTCAGTCACTCGGTCGGTCAGTCACTCCCTCAGTCAGTCAGTCACTCCCTCAGTCGGTCACTCACTCGGTCAGTCGGTCACTCCCTCGGTCAGTCAGTCACTCACTCGGTCGGTCAGTCCGTCAGTCAGTCACTCACTCACTCGGTCGGTCAGTCCGTCACTCCCTCGGTCAGTCAGTCGGTCGGTCAGTCAGTCGGTCCCTCAGTCGGTCACTCACTCGGTCAGTCAGTCACTCCCTCAGTCAGTCACTCACTCGGTCAGTCAGTCAGTCGGTCACTCCACCAGTCGGTCAGTCGGTCACTCCCTCAGTCAGTCAGTCACTCCCTCAGTCGGTCACTCCCTCAATCAGTCGGTCACTCCACCAGTCGGTCAGTCGGTCACTCACTCGGTCAGTCGGTCACTCCCTCGGTCAGTCAGTCACTCCGCCAGTCGGTCACTCCCTCAGTCAGTCGGTCAGTCCGTCAGTCAGTCGGTCACTCGGTCGGTCGGTCAGTCCGTCAGTCAGTCGGTCACTCACTCGGTCGGTCAGTCCGTCAGTCAGTCGGTCACTCACTCGGTCGGTCAGTCCGTCAGTCAGTCGGTCACTCCCTCGGTCAGTCAGTCACTCCGCCAGTCGGTCACTCCGTCAGTCAGTCAGTCAGTCACTCACTCACTCGGTCGGTCGGTCAGTCCGTCAGTCAGGCACTCACTCACTCACTCGGTCGGTCAGTCCGTCAGTCACTCACTCACTCGGTCGGTCGGTCCGTCAGTCAGTCACTCACTCGGTCGGTCAGTCAGTCACTCCCTCAGTCGGTCAGTCGGTCACTCCCTCGGTCAGTCGGTCACTCCCTCGGTCAGTCAGTCACTCCCTCGGTCAGTCAGTCACTCCCTCAGTCAGTCACTCACTCGGTCAGTCAGTCAGTCAGTCAGTCAGTCGGTCACTCCCTCAGTCAGGCACTCACTTGGTCGGTCAGTCACTCGGTCAGTCGGTCACTCCCTCAGTCAGTTAGTCACTCCGCCAGACGGTCACTCCCTCAGTCAGTCAGTCACTCCCTCAGTCACACACTTGGTCAGTCACTCACTTGGTTGGTCAGTCACACACTTGGTCAGTCAGTCACTCGGTCAGTCGGTCACGCCCTCAGTCAGTCAGTCACTCCGCCAGGCGGTCACTCACTCGGTCAGTCAGTCACTCACTCACTCAGTCGTTCAGTCAGTCAGGCAGTCACTCCCTCAGTCAGGCAGTCACTCCGTCACTCACTCACTCGGTCGGTCACTCACTCGGTCAGTCAGTCAGTCAGTCAGTCACTCGGTCGGTCACTCACTCGGTCAGTCAGTCAGTCACTCACTCAGTCGGTCAGTCAGTCACTCAGTCACTCACTCTTATTAAAAATGCTCCAGAAATGATGCTATATAGTGCTTTAAAGCAACATTGGGTAGTATTTTAACTTTAAGAAGTGCAGTTGCAAAACTTTGTGATGCTTTGCTGGCCTGTAATAGGGAGAATAGAGTGTCTATTGTTACCACACTGGGTTTAGCACTACAGAAACTGCACTATGTAACCTTTGGAGGAGGGAAGAACAGTTTTTCTCATAAATTAATTCATGAAAATGCTCAGCTTAGGTTTGTGTGTTCCTTGATGTAAAACCTGAAGAAATGCTCTCTTGCTGAAGGAAAATGTACAAACGTCTACATTATTTCTCCTTTAACTTTTGTCCTCTCAGATTCTGACCATCTCTTGTTACAGAATCCATTATAAGCATCAGTCTGTTCGAACACTGGGTTCAGAAACTGTCTCCCTATTGAAATCCCATTGTTCCGCTTCTGGCCAAAATCGCCCCAAAGACAAACCTGTCAGGAAGCATCGTCTTTCCTCTCAGAGGAGCAGCTCCTCAAAAACAACTGAGACGGGACGTTACATGGATGTTAATCTACAGCCTGTTCGTAAGGTCTGTTATCTGACGGTTAAAGCTAGTTGAAGTTTACCCAGGCATGCTTTTGGAAAACTCACCTCTGCCCTGTTCTCCAGGTGTGTCTGAAAGAGGTGAGGATCACTCGAGATGGATCAGCCGATAACCAGCCTCTCAAGAGGTCTGTGAAGGTAGTAAGAGTAGATGAGTGTTATTCATCAGGCAGCACAACAGACTCCTCTTCTTCTCTCAGCTCTGAACTGGAGGTTAGCAACTGTGTTTGGAAATGGACTGTGTTGTGCCTGAACTCTTAAAATACTGTCTACCAGTAGGTGGTGGTAAAGTGCTGGGAAGGACTGAGAAGCATAAAAGCATTGTCCCTATCACTGTTAAATGTTTGGAGTTTTCAAAAATGCTGTAAGCTCAAAGTTCAAAACTCTGGAAGTATTAAAAATGATCAGCAGATTTCTGCGAAGAAATGAAAGTTTCCTCCAAAGAATTAAAGCTGTAATAAAGACAAAAGGGGCACACGTGGCATCCTATAAACATATAGTTACATTAAGTTGTTGTGGGTTCTGCGTAAATTTCATTCTTTGCCTGTTCTGAGGCTGAAGTAAATTGTATTTAAAGCTTTTTATTACTGGAAACTTAAATAACGAAAGAGGGATTCAGTACTGAATGTGTGATCACTGGAATGTGACGAGGCTGTAAAAATTATGTGAAAGTGTAAGTATCCCACTACACATGAACCTACATCAAAGTGAAATGGAAAATCTTTGTTGTAGTGCCTTGTGCTCCTGCACAGCTCAGACATTTCTTGGCCCTCTCCGCTGCTCTTAAGAATGCCAAATCATTGAGGATGTAATTCAATCAGAAACAAAGGCGAATCGTTCACGGTGAAAACAATTGAACTTTGTTTTATTCACTAAACAGGAAAAAGCAAACGATGTGAAATTCTTCAGAAGGTTGTGGACCTTGAAGTAGGTTATAGTCCAGTGTTTAATGCTCCTGCTGTATCTTTGGGAACAGTACCCGGTGGCTCCTCCTATAACAATAAACCTGAGGTTGGCCTCGTTGACGTTTTATTTTCCTATCAGACACAGCGCTTGACCCGAGAAAAAAGGCCCCCCTCCCTCGTAAACTTGTGTGAACTGTCATTACGTAACTCCGGGTTAGGGTTTGAACTAGATTGGTCCGTCTTGGGTCTTTTGGTCTGTTTATGTTCACCTTTTGCACGCTTCAAAAACTGCGTGAGGGTTGTTCAGAGCATGGTAAACGATAGCTGTTTAGTAATCATTCGTGTTGTTTGACTATTTTCCGAAGGTTTTCGAGGCGTTTGAATAAACGGTGTCAAAGTCACTTGGTTCTAGGAAGGCGACAAAAGTCCAGCTTCAGTAATATTAAACCATCTTGTCTAATTTTCAAACACTGCATAGTTCCCAAGGCACAGAAAGTGCTGTAGGTTTAATTTTTGATGGATTGATCTCTGCTTATCAGTTGATTTGTTTGCAACATAAAACTCCCAGATACAGTTACTTCTCTGTTGAATTATGACATTGTTTGGCTGTGTGAATCCTGGCCTTAATCCATGAAGCCTTGACCACAGCACAGAGACAGGGCCTGGAAATTCTCCTCCATTGTGTCTGGAGAACATTTATGCTGAGCTCACAGAGGCTGGGTTAGACTTGCTTTGTGTCCCAATTGTTCTATTAGGAAAGATCTGTGATAAAAGTCTAGGGCAGGACTTGTCTCGGATGGTTGGAATCTGCTGCTATTTCGATGTCTCCTGTTCCATGCACTGCTGTTCTTTTTAGTTCTCCGGACATTTTGTCCATCTGTGCTATAGCCATGGAAGTCGAGTCCAGTGTTAACACCTCTGAGGTTCAAGAAGTGACAGTATTATGCCCTTGTGCCCTGCCAACCTGTTTCACCTTCCTTTGTTGACAAGCTTGTGCTGAACGCCATTCCAGCCATGCCTCTAAATAACCACTGATTTTCTGTTTGAGCAGTGGGACTTTGAAGAGGCCACTCCGCCCTGGAGTTCACAGAGCAACAACCAACCACTCACAGAGGCATTCCCGCTACAGGAGTGGCCAACAGACCAGAGATTAAAGTGCAACCGGTCAGACTTTCGGGCCTGCTTCTGCAACAGTGGTGACCTGGAGGAGCGAATGGTTTCTTCATCAACTAATGCTAACTTAAACCTTTCAGACGCTGTTAAATGATGGATTTCACACCAGTAAAAGCCTCAACAGCGTTTAATCCAACGTAACGTTGAAATAAAAGACAGTAAACGTTGACCCTAATGATGTCTAAGTCTAATTTTAAGTGTGCAGTGTTGTGGTCATGCTCAATAATGTATAATAATCAGTGGTGCTAATAATGGACCGTATTTCAGAAGACTGCCACAATGAGAGCTAATCATACACTGTAAAAGATTTCTTGTAAATTTTACAGTAAAATACTGTCAGCAGCGTTCCCAGCCATTAACTGTATTTTTACGGGAACACTGCTGCCAGTATTGTACTGTAAATCGCAGTATTTACAGTAAATTTATGTATTATTCAATTACAGTAATATGCTGTAAATTTGAAATACAGTAGTGTTCCTGTAAAAATACGGTAAATGGCTGGGAACTCTGCTGCCAGTATTTTACTGTAAATCACAGTATTTACAGTAAATTTATGTATTATTCAATTACAGTAATATGCTGTAAATTTGAAATACAGCAGAGTTCCCAGCCATTTACCCGTATTTTTACAGGAACACTACTGTATTTCAAATTTACAGCATATTACTGTAATTGAATAATACAATAATTTACTGTAAATACTGCGATTTACAGTAAAATACTGGCAGCAGAGTTCCCAGCCATTTACCGTATTTTTACAGGAACACTACTGTATTTCAAATTTACAGCATATTACTGTTATTGAGTAATACAATAAAATACTGTAGCAGACTTGCTGTAAATTTACAGCAATTTTTTACAGTGTATATTCATGTCTAATATCAGATTTACTCCTTTGTTCACTGATAGTTTTAAGAGACTATCTCTTAAAAGGTGCCAAAAATAAGAAGGGGGTGCTACTGAAGTATGCTAGGACAAGTGCCTGAACTTAGAGGTGTATATATAGCCCCTTTCTACAACCCTGCAGTCTTAATGAAATGTGTCTGACATACTTTCATCAAAATACCACAATGATCGAACATCACAGCAGCGTTTCCCCCCCTTCAGAACAGCTGGTTTCAGCACCTGTTGCTTTAAATCAAATCGAGCTACGGCTCAGTCCGGCGCAAGCGCACAGCAGTGAAGAGCAAAAAGCAGAAGCTCTGTATTTTAGCCGTTTTCACTCTGTTCTTTTTTATCTTTGCCATTCTACTTTTGTCATGACAGGTTTTTCTCTGTTTAATCTCATATTTGCGCACTCATATTAACACGTGTCTAGTGTTGTGATTGGAGAGACCCAGATGAGGGCATCAGATGAGTCAACCATCCAGAAACGTTTATTTCACACTGTGAGGATGGGTATTGGCTCCGGACTCTCACACGTTAATGTGCAAATGCACTGAAGAGGTGATTTTTATTTTTTATTTATGTCCCGATTAAAATGTCTGACAGATATATATCTAAATTGTCAGCTGAAACCACTCAGTGTGCATATATTTTAGAGACATAGAAGTGGTTATTTTGTGGCATATAAACTTGTATTGTATAGTCCCTATACAAAATGATTTAGCCAACAATGACCCAATGCTTAGTGGCTCTGATGGGCTGTTCTTTCCTCTGGGTGACTCATGTTTACATCTGCTCCCTGTCAGTCACATGTATTGTAGTCAGCCTCACAAGGCACGTTGCTGATTAATGTGATGACACTGAAAGCCCCACCAGGCCAAAACATAGACAAATGGAGGGAGGTGTCACATAAAGTGCCCTAATAAAAACAGGATCGCCCTTTCGCAGGACTAATAGTTCAGAGGGTCGTTTCCTGTATTTTGATAGTTGGACAGTTTTATCTAAGCTGGACTGCAAAAGGCCCAGCAACCTCTGATAAGACCTAGACTAGACGGCCGAGAGGATCTTAGCTCTCTCGCTGGCCTTCCGCCTCGGCCATTCTTGTTTTGTGACTTGGTGGCTTGGGCTCATTGTGCCCCAGTCAGTCGTGGCTAACAGATGAGTACCAAGGAGACTTCCCCGAAAGCCTGATAGTGGAACAATGTAGTGATTAGAGGCTGTCAAGCACATTCCTCTCCCCCTGGGGCTTTGCACTGGGGGCATGTCTCGTGACAGATAAAGTACCAAATTGGCAGGAGCTGTATTTCAGATGCAGCAGCTCTGTAAATCTGTTGTATAATGTACAGACTGTCTAAATAATTAATGCTGTCTGCAGGAAATCTGACTTTCTGATCCTTTGACAGGAGGTGGAGTAGATCTTCAGCACTACTACTTTTTAGGCTTAACATAGATTTTTTTTTTTTTTTTGATGTGCACACAACAGTAATGCTGAACCATCAGTTCTTTGAAGAAAAAAATATGTAACCATAGCTGCTGACGTAGAAAGCCTTACTATAGGTTCTTCTCTGATGTCACCGAATGCTGCTAGGGCTTTACTGAGCAGCTCCTCATTGGGGCCGGTGCATGAAGTCTATCCGTTTCCCTTTGAGATACGGAGAAGTAAAAACAAACTGCCAGTCTGTATAAATAGGCGGAATTCTGTTTGTACAATGGACTGGGAGCAAGGATTAGAACATCTGAAGCCACGGTTGGGCACAGAGTTCTTGTTTTTCTTTTGGATTCATATGTACGTCCAACCCAGCACGAGCTCGGGCTGCTCGCTATAGAAGCTTCAAGATTAGTTTGTGTGGACAAGGAGTGGTTTATTCCAGTTTCAGCTATTTTCTTCTCCTTAAACACACCAAATGTTTACAAAAGTAGAGGGAATTGAATTTGACTCTTGCCTGTTCCACACTGATCAAACATAACATTACAACCGCCTGCTTGTTTCTGCATTCACTGTCAGTTCAGTCAGCTCCACTGACCTTATAGGAGCACTTTATAGTTCTACAATTACACCCTGTGGTTTATCTGTTGCTCTGTATACAATGTTAGCCCCCTTTAGCCTTGTTCTTTGACGGTCAGGGTGCATGGGACCTCCACAGTGCAGAAATGCTCAGCGCTGCAGTGACATTGATGTGCTGGTGTCTGTTGTGTTGGTACAAGTGGATTACATACAGCCAACCAAAAACATCCAGCCGACAGCGTCCTGTGTAGCAAGAGATGAGCCGCTGTCTCTGACTTAACATCTACGTTGTGTACCAAAGAGATTGAAGTGGACACAGAGTCTTAAAATCTCCAGCAGCACTGCTGTGTCTGATCCACTCACAGCACACACTCCACCACCATCACTGCCCAAATAACACCTGCTGTGTGGTGGTCTTAACCATTGAAGCTGATAGGGGAGGGGGGGCTAACAAAGTATGCAGAGCAACACTCGGACTACACTCCGTATTTGTGGAACTACAAAGTGCTCCTGTATGGTCTCAAAACGCGGTTCCCGCTCGCGCTTCAGCACGCACTCCCCCCCCCCCCCCCCCCCCAACCCCCGGCGTGTGATATCATTTCCCGTGCCCGCCTGCCTCACTTCCTATGAAGGCGTGCTCACGGAGAGCTCGAGCCAGTTCTAGGCGGTCAGAGCCGCAAGAGCGCGCGAGCTGCATCTTCACCGGGGTTACCGGGCAACTCGTGTCGAGCACGAGAAAACACCGACACTTCCCTCAAAACACACACACAGATTATACACAACACACGGCATAAGGGCAGCACGAGTCCTTTCACGGCGACCGCGAGCGGCTCCAATCATGACTCTTAGGTGATCTATGGTGCGGTGGTTCTGGGTACGTAACAGACACACACACACTCACTCACTCATTCCTTGGTACGCATGTGTCACAGAGATGTGTATGTGCCTCTGTTCTTGTTTTTATATACCTATGAGGACCAGGGGGAGGTTTTTCCACAATACAGGATTTCATTTAGCCAGGTATCTTAAGCCTGACTTAAGGACAGTCCATTAGAAATATCCCTCAGCTTTATTGCCATTGGAGACCTTTGATTGAGGCTTACGTTATCTGGCTAAACTGAGAAATCCCCGTATTCACAATGACAGGACAGCGTGGGTACCTTTCTGCCTGCTGTTGTCTTCGCATCAAATTCAACTTTACTTTTTCCAAATGGCCAATGACATGAGGTTTAGACTTACCGTTAGGACTGGGACGTATAGTGAGATCAGACTGTGTGTTTACGTGTACGTACACACTTGTCTTGCTATCCTTATGGGCACCCACAATGATAGGACTAACGTTATTGAGCTTGTGTACAAGTGCTGGTGATTGTTTTACCCTGAATTTAACTTCCTTTCGTAAAGATCTTAAAGGAGAGAGAACACAGCCTTAAGTTTAACTTGCTGAGGGTTATGTTAGGGTGTAAGTGTAGTCTTTGAATACAGGAGAAGTATAGTGAGACCACAGTGTGTGTTTTAGACCTATTAAAAGCTGATCTACATCCTCTATGTCTGTATACGTTGTGCCTAAAACCAGTGTTTACACTGTTAACCGTCCACCTTTAATGTAACGGTCACCGGTGCCAGTGTAGCTGCTGGGACCGTTTCAATATAAGGTGGAATACAAAATTCAGACCTCCTCATTGTGATTATTGGCAGTTATTTTAGGGCATTTCATCTCGGTTTAAACCGTTCCTGAGTCAGTCTTGAAGCTCATGTTAATGTTTCTCAATTCGCTGGCTGTCGTTAACCCTAGCTCGGAGTGTGTGCCGCAGGTATATATCACGTTGTCGGGACGAAGACCTGTTTACACAGTGACGTTGTGGCGACTTATTTCCAACCTGGTACCCAGACGGTAATTCATTTTCAAAGTTTAAAGGTGATAGTATCTGTTAAGGCAAACGTTATGATTATGATAGTTGTAGTTATGGATGAGGTAAGGGGAAGTCTCCACAAAATGTATGAAAGTCTATGTAGTGGCCCCACAACGCATGAAAACAAACCTGCGAGTGTGTGTATGATGTTAGCTAGCTAACACGGTGGCTACCGACCTGTCAGACTAAATATTATGAATTTCTCGTTCCTGTGCCTCGTTTGTGCTGATTTCTTCGACTGTGTGGTCATTGTAAAATGCATAAAACTTATTCCCGTAGTTGTAACTAAGCTGTAGCTTGTTTATAAACGTTATATATGTCTAACCGCTATGTAGACACATGGCATTGTCTGTGTCGGTTACTCAGACTTAGTGCTTAGCCACGCAGTCTCAGTAGGTGTAACCTAAAGAGACTTAAATGAGAATGTCCGAAAACGTATGTAACTTTAAACGTTTTTCAGCCGTTATTAGCTGAGGGGTTTTTATTTGACATACGTCCTAGAGACTCTCAGCAGTGTTTCTTTACGTTGGTGGTGACAGAGGCCAGATGGATGTGCCACAAAGAAGAATTTCTCAATTTAGTCAAATAACTATAGCCCAAAGTCAAGCCTGTCCCATAGGAAAATAGCTGTTTCTTCTTGAGAACACTTAACTGAGAAATCCTGTTTTTGTGGTATACCCCTCAGGCATCATGATGTCTTCAACACAAATATAACCATTTAAACACTCGTCACACTGACCTCCAGTGATTTCCACACATCTTATGAGTTTTTAGAAGTAAGGTTGATAATGGCAAAATAGTGCTAAATCTTTCTTTGGTTGCTATTTCGCCTTACAACACACAGTGTGTGCATGACAAATGTGAATTGACTTTAAAGACTTAAATTATATTTCAAACCCATCATAAAACATTGTCTTTGACAACAAATGACATATTCATAATATTTATTTTCTGTTAGGGAGACTTTAAAGTCCCGCTCAGATCATAGATTAACACCCAACAGAATTGTAAAATGCCCGAATAAAATGCTGACTGCATGTTTCACGCATGATACATCTTTTCACATAAAAACAACACAACATGTACACGGGGACTCGAGCGTCCTGGGGTTTGGGTTCGAGACATGCTGTGGGTGACCGTCTGTGAGGAGTGTGGTGTGTTCTCTCTGTGTCTGTGTGGGTTTCCTCCGGGTGACTGTCTGTGAGGTGTGTGGTGTGTTCTCCCTTTGTCTGCGTGGGTTTCCTCCGGGTGGCTGTCTGTGAGGAGTGTGGTGTGTTCTCCCTGTGTCTGCGTGGGTTTCCTTCGGGTGACTGTCTGTGAGAAGTGTGGTGCGTTCTCCCTGTGTCTGCGTGGGTTTCCTCCGGGTGACTATCTGTGAGGAATGTGGTGTGTTCTCCCTGTGTCTGCGTGGGTTTCCTTCGGGTAACTGTCTGTGAGAAGTGTGGTGCGTTCTCCCTGTGAATGTGTGGGTTTCCTCCAGGTGACTGTCTGTGAGGAGTGTGGTGTGTTCTCTCTGTGTCTGCGTGGGTTTCCTCCGGGTGACTGTCTGTGAGGAGTTTGGTGCATTCTCCCTGTGTCTGCGTGGGTTTCCTCCGGGTGACTGTCTGTGAGGAGTTTGGTGCGTTCTCCCTGTGTCCGTGTGGGTTTCCTCCCACGGTCCAAAAACACACATTGTGCGAGTGCGCGTGGCCCTGCGACGGACTGGCACCCCCTTCAGGGTGTGTTTCTGCGTTGTGCCCAGTGGTTCCATGTAGGCTCTGAACTCACCACAACCCCGAATTGGATAAGCAGTTAGACCAAATGAATAAAAGAACATGCACATGCCACCAAAGTTAAACACTTGATTTTCACACGAGGGATCTTTATTCTTTACAGACAACTGGTTCCTATCAACACCATGGTGAACAATCCTGATCCAATACATTTCTCTAAGGGAGCATTCATTATCAATTCACTTTGAATCATTGTTTCTAAAAGTGATGAAGCTCTCTTTTAACACATTAGACATCGGTGGCTTTCATTGAAGTGAGTCTGTGAGTTGTTTGAAAGTTTCTTTTGGCTTATGACAGACTTCACTTTTTGAATTAGACGGTGCAAAGCATGTTGAGACTCTAAACATTAAATTGCTGGGGAACTTGCCAGGCTTAACAATTTAGGACACCTAATATGGGCCGTTTCGCACATTCCTGTGCTTTGTTTTGATATTAGGGGTTTTTTAAAAGTTATATTGACTTCACCAAATCAGCACTGTATCAAAGCAGTTAGAAAATTAGTCACTGCATAAATCCATCTTGAATTTAGCTGATGTTTTAAGCTCGCTGCTTAAGTATTTATTCATGAATCATTGTGTTTGAGGTCTAGACTTCCTACTAATTAGTCGTAGACAATGTCTCAACTGCTGTCGTCTAAGCAGTGGTCGTATATTCATGAATCTCCTTAGTGTATGAGTCCTGATCACAGATCAGTTTCCTTTGTCTCGTATTTACTATCACCTCCTTATCAGAACAGGTCCTAGATGAGCACTCCTATTCTGAGAAGCTCTGTGATGATTTTTATTTGGTGCATTGCAGGTTTCCTTGGGGAAATAATAATATGAATACTTACCAGCAGAGTCATAATACACTGTTACCAGGCTATTAAATGTTAAGTTGGAAAGTTATACGCTTCTTTGTTCCTTAATTGTTAAGCAATCTCTTATCACACTGACAAGTTTTCATTGCACGTCGTAAAATAAGTGGATTTTTCGATAAAAGAACATACACCGTGAACATTTCTGTCTAAATGAACTTAAACCTGACTTCACTCAGTGAACACTTCCACTGCAGTGGAATGTGGGGCGTGTGAGCTGTGCTTTTAAACTCGCTCTGTACCATTCAAGTGAAATGTACCTAAGCCTGATGATAATGAACAAAATTCAAACTCGCCTCCTACGTTTCTTATTCGTCTTTTAGAATGATTAAATCGACCTGGAGTCTGTCGGCCTTGTGTCATATCCTGCCTGAGCTCCAGATTGAGTAGTCTGATTGCCTGATGTGCACTGTAATGCAGCTTGGCGAGTTGCATTCAATTAATTAACACTGAATGTTTCAAACGCTGTTTAATTACAGGTCGATTTCAGTTACGTCTCGCTGCGTGGGCAAGTGGGTGGATTGTCAGGGCTGTGCGATATATCGTTCGCGATTATATCGTAACTTTTTAAACAATTAAAAAAAATCTATATCGCGATAATAGTGATATTCTGACTTGTTTAGGTAATGACCTCATGCAATTACCTTTAATACGGCATACGTTCTTTACATGAGTCATTTAGGCGCAGTGAAGTACGGTGGAAAGTGGCTCGGAGATGGAGGAATTGGCTCCAAAAAAGAGTTGCTTAAATCGTGTGGAGGTTGTTTGGTTACAAAACATCAGATGTATACAATAAACCATGATGTTATGTAAGAGATGAAAAGAGCCTGTAACAACAGAAGCAGAAACACAACAAATTTGTTTCACCACCTCCAGCAAAAGCTCCTAGTTGATGACGAGGAAAATAAAAAATGCTGTTAGAAGAGTTCCATCAGCCAATGAGCTCTAACCCAAATTGATGAACTCCACTGACTCAGCGCAGCAACTCTTCTTATTTGTTTTGTTATTTACTGTGAGGCCTTTAGGCTACTTTTTGTATAATTGTGTCTGTTTGTTGTTTATACGCACAGCACTACATTTTCTGCACTTTGAGTTCATGGTAGTTTATATGTTACGTTATATTTTAAATATATAAATCAGAATCTTTGTAAGTTACTGTTGATTGCACAATAAGCAAATGTTCACAGCTTGTTTTGTCACGTCTGAGGAATGTTTGTAACTGTCATTTGTAGAAAAATAACCTTTTAATAAATAAAAATATTTAATATTATATATTAAATGTATTTATAGTTTAATATTATTAATGTTTATGTAACATATATTTGGTTGAAATAGAGTGTTTTCAAAGTTAATAAAAGTATTTTTCAGTGTTTTGCCAAGAATATAGTTAATCACCAAAATACCCTGAAATATCATGATCATGATATTATTATTTTAGAGCCATATCGCCCACCCCTAATTGTCAGATTTGAGCACTGTGATTTTGTTATAGCGCTTTCAAAAGCCACACAACAAATATCCGTGACTGTTATTTGATACCAATACATTTTCCATTAATCCAAGCACTAAACTTTACTTATTTTAAGCTTCCAGTATTGACCTACCAACTTGTGGGCCAATCCTTTATGTATAAGTTCAGTAATTTTCTCTGAACCTTCCCCACCCTTGTCTCCAAACTTTGGTGACATGGGCAACTTGGAATCTTAAAGGTTGCCAGAGAAGTGCTACACTTGTATACCCAAGCGCTTTGAGGCAAAGCCAAGCTTACTTTTCGCAGCTTTGGTCTAAGGCATTAGCTTATGACAGAAACCCAGCCAGCGTTGTATCATTACAGGGGTGAGAAATGTCCTGACATGGTGCAAGTCCCTCAAGCAATGTCGGGAGAGTTTGCCTTCCGCGACCGAGGTAGGAGTGCGAAGAGCGGGTCCTTTCTAGTCGTTCGTACGCAGTTTACCTCCAGCAAATCCAAGATAAACCAGCTCCCCTCATGAGAGGCCTGATGAAGTGCCACAGATTGAAAATAGTAACAAATGTGAAATTTGGGACTCTGGTGTGAACTGGTAACCTCGGATTACAGCCAGAAGAACAGCTCTGAGCCTGAACTCTTTAAGAAAAAGGTTTAGAAACCTTACTGTTACTCAGTGTTGAAATTTTATCAACTTTGGACAGCAATAGGAGTTGCATAAGAGAATGACGTACCCTGACTTCTGTTTAAAAGCTGCTCGTCTACTTTTATCAGAGTGTAATTGTCTTTAGTAATATGCTGAACCTCACCTGAATTCACTGTCAGACTTTATCAGTGAAGTCACTGTAGGTGGCCGGTACATTGAGCAGAGTAAAGGAAAGTTACGTAAAAGTATAGTGTAATCTTTTTATGGTTGATCACTAGTTCTTCCCATGCTGTAGTTCCCATGGACCTGCTAATCCAACATCATGTGCCCTGACTTAGGTCTGCATTTTGTATTTGATCTTTCTTGTTTATTTCATCTCACTAGAGGACCACACTCGAGCTGTCCCTTACTTGATAGACAGGCCTCCGTGCTGCTGAGGAATACCTTTGCGAACTTCACCTCGCCCCCTACCTAAGTGCGACCAGCCCCGTATATGGTTTCCTTCAGGTTGGTGCGCCACTACCATGGCCACCGGTGTGAAACTGTAGGACAGTCTGTCGTATGAGAGCGAAGCAAGTTGCCATTGATTTAAGGAAAGCATTTGTAAGGGACTGAACAGAAACTTAAGTTTAATGGGAAGCTTTTGTTTATTTCCTTTTTCTTCAGATGACAAAACCAACATGGTCTGACCACCACAGTTTTAGTTCTGATACTTAATACACATCAGCTCAAACGCCTGTACCTGTCCATATGTAGTCAGAGTTTAATACAGTCAGCATCAACAAAGCTGTATTAGTAGTTGGTGAGTGTGTATTTGGTTCATTTAAAATGTCTCATAACCTATAATATTGAGCTTAACCTTTTTATTTCTCTCCTCAACCACCCAAGTGTTTTAATCATACATTCTTGACCAAAGCTACTGGGCACAATCTGATTAAGGGCTTTGCATGGACTGTTCTGTACTGCAAAAATCAGATAAACAAAATAGTTGGCAAAAGGCTTACGTATTTGTGAATCATAGCAAAGCACAGGATCTTTGTTGTTATTAATGAGGTTATTGCATCCATAGAGTCTGGAGCCTTAGTAACAGAAGAAGGTAGCTCACGGTAGTGTTTTAATCTTTTGCTTTAGATACTCGTTCATACGAGCAAGCACTCAGTGCTTTATTTGTATTGAAGGCTTAGCACCAGCTTTATGAAAGTGTCAAACAAATAAATACAGTGGTTGAGTTTCTAACTTGTGTTTATTGAGAGTCAGAAAACATGTTATTTCTTACTAATTGAAGGAATAAGGTTTAAAAGACCCTTGGTCCCCCCTCCAACGGTGTTGGGAAACTCTAATAGGCGTCTTGCCTGTGACGTAGATGGTGGACAACACTCTAGAAGCTGCACTTAATTTAATGCAAAATGACGAAAAGGTGTGTTGTTTTTGGCTGCAATCATTCAATGTACAGTGGGACATCTGTGCACAAATGGCACAAAGATCCCAAAATATCCAGAAAATGGACTAAATTTGTCCACTTTAAACGGGCACTTTGGAAAGGACCATCCGCTCACTCCGTTATCTGTAGCTCATTTCACTGGCGCTTTTCCAACAATATGGGCATGTAAGGACACCAACGAAAGGTGTTCAAGAGCCTCTGTAACATGGAGGTAAACAGGGTAAGGACACTCACTTAGCCTGTTTTAGTTGGTGTTAGTTAACGTTAGCTTGACTCGCTAAACTCGGTGGCTCAGATTATACTCGGCTACGTAGCTGCATTACGGAGGTTTATAGAGTCGGATGAATTCGAGTTCGACTTCGATCACATTTACAAGAATAACGGTGCCTTTACATTTGAGTTTAGCTTATTGCTAGGCTATTGTCATGAATAATGTTGGTTATTTAGCTAGATACTGTCATAACAGTCAGTCATAACGGTGTTTTACCGCGGCGTTGTTCAGCTGTTGTCCACCAGTGACGTCACGATCGCGTTCAAGAATTCCGTAGCGAGCTCGGATTTTTCCGTCAATTTAATAAAATTGTCAGTTTTAAAGCAAATTAAGCTGCTATTTTCATTTTAATTCATACTTATATCTGTCAGTAACTACAATAATGTGAAATATTCATGGAGGTCCATTAAGTGGTGCTTAACCTTTAACCATAGGCAGTTCCTTCTGACTGTTGTGTGTTTCAGAGTACTAATGTGGTATCATGCATTTTATTGAAGGAAAAGCCTTTAACTACCTATTAATGTAGTAATGTATTATTGTTTTACCTGCACATTGCTGCGGTGATGATAATCACTAGTTGGATATTTTGAATGCTCTTTTATTTATTGATAAATTGATTTCTTAGGCACTTTTAGTAATAAAATAAAGAATCTGTTGATCGAATCATTTTTGAAGGTTGTCTATTAAGGTTCATTTATAATTGAGTATTGCTCTTCTAAGCAGGTTAAAGTATCAGATGAAGCAGTGATAACCCAGAGGCAGTTTTGATAATGGAGTGCTGATTGGGCAGCGTGATTTTTCATCAATACAAATGCAGTATGTCATTCCTCTGTAAAAACTGGGCTTCATTTGAATGGTCTTTAACCTGATGTCACACAATGTACAGAGAGAATGTGTGAAAGGGTTAAGCTTAATCTGTTATTTTTCCCCACAGTCCAAAAAACATGGAGGGTAGGTGAATTGGCTTCTCTAATAACTGTCCTAGTGTGTGAGTGAATGTGTGTGAGCCCAGATATGGATTGGCGCTGTGTCCTGGGTGAAACCCCAGTGCCCGATGCAGTCCTCCAGGTCATTCCTGGTCGAGAGTGTTTAGCTGCCACTTCTTGCCTGTGTGTGTGTGTGGATTGAATGTTGATTGTATATCGTCCTTAGGTTTCTAGAAAGAAGCTATGTGTGTGTAATTGTAAAGTTAAATGTGAGGCTAGACTTGGACAGGATTCCTAGTTTTTCCCCTCCGTCTGCCTCTAATATCCATTCCAGTATTTCCTGCTCCTACCGGTCCTACCCTGGTACGTGATAAAGGACTTGTACCATTTTTAATTATTAGTTTTTAAAATATTCTAGTGGTACTCTTGGTTTTATGGCACGTGAAACATACTTAACACATGGTTAAAAATCACGTTTACCTTCTTTACCTCTGAATTCAGCACTCAGCCTGGGGTTATTTGCTTATCTCACATCAGCTTGCCCTCGTAATCTTTAGCAAACTGGTCTTCAGTTATTATTATCAGCTATGTTTGGCTGATTTATTAAACGATCTGTCATAGTTGTTCTCCTGCTCAGCACACACATGCTTAACGATGGGGAGATGAACAGACAAAGCATGTCATGCCCTATCCAGGAGTGTGGTCACAGTCTGGACTTGACACAGCTCTGTATCACTGCTGCCTTAAACAAAAGGCCTTGTTCTAATGGTCTGCGATTATGAGAGGAAGTGATAAAGAAAGCGTTTTGAACCGAGAACATTTGTTCCTCCGAAAGCTTCCATGAATTATTACCTCCGCCGTTAGGTCATTGCTTATTAACAATTGTGCTTTAGGGAGGGGGTATGTGGAGAAACACGGTGTTCTGTTTTTTTTTTTTTTTGGTTATTTTTTTTCTGGAATTTGGAGACAGTGTCTGTCAAAGTGCTGAAACTGCTGGTTTCTGCTTCAAAAATCAAACAGCCTCTCTCGTCCTTACATTCTTTCTGGTAATTGTGATTTCCTAAACCTACTATTGTAGCGCTCCCCTCTTTCTTTCTGGAAACTGAAACCGAGTCTGTCAAACTGCTGAACCCGCTGCTATTGAATGCTCAGAGGGACGTAGCATGGATGCGTAAGCTGTTTTGTAACTGCCTTGCGCAACGATCTAGTTTTTGCTCTCTGACTGGTGTCCGACTTCCCAGGCTGAGCACGAGGGCCTTGCATTCTCACCCCTTTTCTGTTCTTTAAGATCAGCTCACATGATCATAAGCGTCTGCTGTAGCACAGACGGTGGGACGTACTGGAATCTGTGCTGCTGTTCTGGGAGTTTACATAAACTGAATTTATCATTTCCTAGAACGTAGAAGGAACATGTCCGTTTTATCTGAGGTAAGGCCAAGTCTCTCTTGACAAGACTTGACCCTTAAAGAGAGGCTGTTGAAGAATGGCTTTAGGAGGTGAGGCCTGCTATTTGGGTCTGACCCTCTTGCGTCTGGTATACTTGAATGGAGAGGAATTATGGTTTGGGTCCCTTGACTGTGTATTTACATGTGTTTATGTGTTTATGTTTTGATAGGTTGGGTTTGTAAGTGATTAATATCCAAGGTAGTAGAGATTACCTGGATATTTGGCTTTCACCAGTGTCCCTGATTTAATTGAAAGAGGATGGTTGAAACTAATATTTACTGGATGACATCTAATCCATGGGAAAGAGTGTCCCAGCCCTGTTCAAAACAGCAGCTTTCAGCAACTGTTCATTTAAATAATAAGGAGCCTCTTGCTGTTCACAGCAGTGAGGTGCAAGGAGCAGAAGCTCTGACCTTTTAGCCGGTTTTGCTCAGCTCTCTTTCTTCTCAGCCCTGGTAATTAATTAACGTTAATTAACAGATGGACCCAAGACAAAAGGACATAGCTCATGTGTATCTCTGACTTGCTGAGAGAACGTGTTAAAGGGTTAATCATAAATACAGACAGTTGTCCAGTGATGTTAATGTAATCTACTCTGAAAATAGTTTAACTTCATTCATGTTATTCACCATCCTTCACGTTTCTCCCAGATAGATTTGTCAGAGCGTGTCACTAAGGGAAACACAGACCTCTCTCCAAGAATGTGTCACTTTAGCTTTCATTTATTATCAGCTGGCAATTAAGACCTCGCGGATATGAAAGCTTTTTCACAGGTCTGTCTTGTTGAGACGAGCATTTGGTGTAGCCTGTGTAAGTAAAGGTTACACAAGTCTGAGAGCTTGATTTGTGGTTTGTAATTAACGCTTTTCTTTGGATGTTCTGCAGGGGTCCAGGTCTGCCGTGTTGAGAGAGTGTGAGCTCTTCAAGAGGAAGGGGCTGCCTCGGGCCCTCGTGCCCAAGGTTCTGAGGTAAGACTATGGGTATTTTCTCTACACCAAAAGACACTTATCCACTGTTTTCCCACTTGGTATAAATCCAATATCTTTACAAATTTCACTTAAAATCACTGATATTAAATGTGTTTTTGGTGTCGGAAGAAGTCAACCGTCATTGTCTGGTCTACTTTTGTGTCCTCAATGCGTTGTTGGTCAAGTGCGTTAGGATTGGACGGCCGATATCGTAGCATATGATTCTGATTGTTGCATCTTGTTCACTTCTAATGATTTGACCCATTCTTTTGAAGACATTTGAACGTTTTAATTATCAACCAAAAGGAGTTCTGGTTCTTTTTAGACCCTTAATTGTTTTAGATCATGTTTTTAACTGCTTCTAAGCTCTACACACATTGGCGTCCAGAACATTGGTATTAATTTGAAGTCAATTAACCTGCCTTAAGGTGGAAAAAATCAGCTGTGTCATGATTACGAAGAAAAATGACCTCACTAACAACCATGACCTGCTGAGCCTCGCTCTGCACTGGATGAGGTAAACATCAGTTTTGGAAAAACACCTTAAACAATGGTGTTACAGATTTGGAGCACTGTCGTGTATATTTAGGCTGAGATGTGGCAAGGGCTTTGTAGAAAACTGGAACCTCAAATGGTGTACCACAAGAAGGAAACCACTAAGTGCCAGGAACAGAGACGTCTATTTGCAGCAGGCTGAGAAGTATTTAAAGGAGTCTGGTCAGGATGGGAACAAACTCCTAGTGGCAGACGAGACAAATTTTCTCCAGCAAGATGGATGGGGAAAAAAGGAACCCCTGATGATCCAAAACAGACCACTTCATTACCGAAACATGGAAACATTCGGTGCAACAGGAACCAGGTCATTTGTCCTTATTGAACGTAATGGCTGCTGTTTGAAGTGATAGAATCAATGCTGACGTCTTCGGGAAGATCTTGTTTGCTCGTTTTTCTGGAAGATGCCTCAAAACATCTTTTGTTCACCTGAACACTGACCCATACTGCACTGCCCTGGCAAGCTAGGAGTCGCTCACAGCCAAGAAGTGGACTGTTCCTTTTCAGGTCAGTCATCTGATCTAAATCCGATAAAGTCCTTGAAGCTACCAGGAACAACTGCAGCACCGACCTGCTACAACAACACGAGGGAGGATCCCCAGCGTTTCTGGATGTCTTTGTACTCAGCTTTCACAAAGTCATGAAGTTATTAAAACAACAGGCCTGTGAATCTGAGCGGTAATATCAGCCGATATCGACGCCCTGTAGCCCGAATAGTATCGGTGAAAGTTGGTGGTTTATTTTGTTTATTTATGTAGTGGCATTCCAGTAATTCTAGACAGTGTTACAATTCAAATTCTTTTGGAAGTCATTATGTATGTCAAGAGGAAAAACATGGGGCGTTTTAGGTAGTTACCGCATTCTTTGTGGAACAGCTAGCAAGCAACTTCTCAAACGTACAATTGCTTTATTTCCTTGCATTCATCCACCGCTGTGCAAGAAGGGAGAGGGAAAAAACTGGCTGGAGCTTGCAGGTCAGCTCTGCTCAATATTCATAAATTGTGCATGACACTGGAACGTGGCCGTGCAGTGCCTGGGCGGCCGGTTTAAAATTGTAGGAAGGGCACGGTCCTAAGCTAAATTTCCCCTTTCCGTGGTGTGTTGTGCGGGTGCAGGGGCCAGATAAGATCAGGGCCAGAGGCAGAGTGCAGGGAGCAGGGCCGAGCTGCCGCCACACTGCCTCGCTGCTGCCCTATTGTTGAGGCGGCCAGGCACCGTGCCCTGCCAGGAACCTCGACTGACTGACTTTTTTTTTTTTTCCTTTTCTTTTTTTTTTTTTTCCCATGCACTCTTTTCTTTCTGTTTCCCTTGTCTCAGTCTTCTTTAAACACTCATGGTCTTTACTCACAATCACACACTTTCTGGTTTCAGCTTTGGGCACTCTCTAGAGGACAGCACACACACATAAAAGGCAACATTCAAAGAGTTTCCCTTGCTCCCCTTGTGGGATTTAATCACAAATATTTTGCAAATTGCAGGCTTTTTTTTTGTCCGCACGCTATATCAGTGACAACAGTGAAACGGCCACACAGAGGAGTACAGAGGAATATATGGAAGCTCCTGGGGAAGGGTCTCTGTAGAAGTTTAACATGTTATTAATGCCTTAACGCTTATATGACTAGTACATATGTTTCAGTCCACTGTCTATTAAGCCCACCATTTTGTTATCAAATACATGATTCATGTCAAACATATATACTGTGAGAATTTGTGTTATTAATCTAACAGCCTCGGTCTTCTGGGAGCAAACATATCTGAATCCTCATGAAACAAAACAACATAAGTTACAAACAAAGATTAGACTCCTTCCTGGGCTTATAAAACCCGTTATTATATTGGGTGTTTTCATGACTGCCAAACACAGTGGTCACTGAGTGTGTGTATGATCCCTTAGTGTGGTTCAGCTGCCCTGCCCTACAGCTCTGGCATTTGGCTTCTCCAGTGACATTTCCACCATTTGCTGGGCTTGGTCATTATGGGTTGATGTTGTGGTTTGGAATGAACACCTGCTGTACTTTAATGACAATATGAGAGACAGGCAGGATAGTTTTTACACCATAGGGAAACACATTCCTCTTTGGAATTCATTGATAAAATTGGAAGGTAACACGTAACCGAAGAGTGGATCGGTTTCTTTTACATATGTATCTTTTCAATAAACTATAAGAAGGTTAACAAAAAATGAGTGAAGCTTCAGGAGCTGGTTGTTCCTTTCTGTTCTGTCCTGTTCTCTGCTGTTGTGCTGGTTTATAAGACCGAACACACAGTGGCTGGCTAGTGAGGTCATATTCCCATTCCTGATCAAGAAAACTGCAAGGCCAAGCAGTGCCAAGTCATCACATATTTGTCATCTTATCTTCTGTGTCCGTACCCTCAACTAAAACGCCACTGGGAAACGTTGGCACTATGTGCATTGGTGTATGTGTCTCTAAGGTGGGAATAAGTCATTGAGTTGCAGGTTGCATGTACTGGGTCAATACAGGCAAGTCTTAGGTTCAGAGTCTCAAGTCAACAGTGCTGGCAATCCTCAAGTCTCGAATCTCAGCAAATAAAATGCTTAATATAAATTGTGGTAACATTCTGGTATACTTGGATGGGGCGGCACGGTGGTGCAGCAGGTTAGTGTCGCAGTCACACAGCTCCAGGGGCCTGGAGGTTGTGGGTTCGTTTCCCGCTCCGGGTGACTGTCTGTGAGGAGTGTGGTGTGTTCTCCCTGTGTCTGCGTGGGTTTCCTCCGGGTGACTGTCTGTGAGGAGTGTGGTGTGTTCTCCCTGTGTCTGTGTGGGTTTCCTCCGGGTGACTGTCTGTGAGGAGTGTGGTGTGTTCTCCCTGTGTCTGCGTGGGTTTCCTCCGGGTGACTGTCTGTGAGGAGTGTGGTGTGTTCTCCCTGTGTCTGCGTGGGTTTCCTCCGGGTGACTGTCTGTGAGGAGTGTGGCGTGTTCTCCCTGTGTCTGCATGGGTTTCCTCCGGGTGGCTGTCTGTGAGGAGTGTGGTGTGTTCTCCCTGTGTCTGCGTGGGTTTCCTCCGGGTGACTGTCTGTGAGGAGTGTGGTGTGTTCTCCCTGTGTCTGCGTGGGTTTCCTCCGGGTGACTGTCTGTGAGGAGCCGGTGTGTTCTCCCTGTGTCTGTGTGGGTTTCCTCCGGGTGACTGTCTGTGAGGAGTGTGGTGTGTTCTCCCTGTGTCTGCGTGGGTTTCCTCCGGGTGACTGTCTGTGAGGAGTGTGGTGTGTTCTCCCTGTGTCTGCGTGGGTTTCCTCCGGGACACTGTCTGTGAGGAGTGTGGTGTGTTCTCCCTGTGTCTGTGTGGGTTTCCGCCGGGTGCCCCGGTTTCCTCCCACAGTCCAAAAACGCACACTAGTAGATGGATTGGCGACTCAAAAAAGTCCGTAGGTGTGAGTGTGTCTGTGTTGCCCTGTGAAGGACTGGCACCCCCTCCAGGGTGTGTCCCCGCCCAATGCGCCCAATGATTCCAGGTAGGCTCTGGTCCCACCGCGACCCTGAACTGGGTAAGGGTTACAGATAATGAATGAGTACTTGGATGTGTTTGTTTTTGTAATATAATGTGAAACTACAATTAAAAAGCCCCTGAACCAAAAATATCATGCTGGTATATAATGCTTTAGTTCTCCATCATATATAAGTTAAGTCATTGACAGCCCCAGAATCATTTAACAATATAAACGTCGATAATGCTTTGATTTTTTTTTCTGCTCTCAGTTTCACACCTTTTTTAATCATACAAATGGAGACAGAAAAGAGAGAAAGAAATTGGCCATGTTTTGACCTCAATGTGAAATCTGTAAGTGCTTTCGTGGGAATGAATGTGTAAAGTGTGTTTTGTACCTTTTTTAAAAAACAGCCAATATTGCTCTCAGCATGCCATACAGCTGTAGAGGTCAGGATAGGGACTGGCGGGAAGTGTGTGTGTGTGTGTGTGACTGTGTGATCTAAGGTTAGGAGCCTATCGGTTTAGCACAATGATATGACAGCTGTTTCGAGGCGTTCCGCACTATTCAAACTCTCTTACACAATGTTTAATAGCTTTATGCTTGCTTGCAGGTAAGCAGCAGCGTGCCCAGAGGAAAGGAGGTGCAGCAGAATGGAGAAGGAGGAGCTGAAGATTGTGAATAAGGGGCTGGAGGATGAGATGGTGAGGTCCCTGCATCTAAAACTCTCTCATATATACACAACAATAAATATGCCTGAGTTATACCATTGAGATATAGTCAAATGATCTTTATTAACGTCTATCAAGTAGTTTAATTTGAAGCTTAGCACCATAGACATGTTGAATGGTTTAGTGGCCTGGCACCCAGTCTGCTTTTATGAGTAATGTTAGTGTATCAATATGGTTGGGTCAGTGTCTCCTGCAGACTGTTGCCTGTTGTCCTCTACATGATCACAGCCCATATGGCCATCTTTTTGCTATTTGTATGGTCTCTGAAATCTATACAGACTACACCTATCAGTTCATTCCAACATTCCAGCTGCCGGTGCTCTTTCAAAACAAACATTTGTGTGAGATTTATCTGTCCATGGCTCTTCCGCAGGAGTTGAGTGGGTACCGGCTGTGCCGTTGGAAGCTGGCTCTGGTGTTAGTGGGGGTGCTGTGTACTGGGGGATTCCTGCTGCTGCTGCTCTACTGGATGCCCGAGTGGTGCGTGAAGGCCACGTGCACTCGCACCACTGTCCGTGATGCCCAGATGGTGCTACTCAGGAGTACCGTACGTACTATTTGGCTAATAACAATCATACTGATACCATCACTGCTGTGCAAGGTTTGATGTTCACACCCAATAATAACCAAGTGAACAAGGTTCTGACAGATTTCTGTCAGGGCTTTTGTTTTCTTGTTTTGTTTGTTTGTTTCTAATAAAGAATATTTTGTTCCACACTACATCTGCAAGTCTGTACAGTACGTTCTGGGAACCAAGCACAGCCACAGTCTGACTCAGAGCCAGAGACATTTTGTGCACGTGCAGGGGGTGGAGGCAGGAAGAGTTGGGCGTTTTTTGCATGCAACTTAAAAAGCTCTGTCCATAGAACTAAGAAAATGTTGTTGTTTTTTTGATAAGTTAAATGTGGCGTAGTTTCTATGCAAATAACTTTGCATCTCTCGTTTGCAGTTGGACATTCAGAGTGTAGAGTGAGTCATCGTTGTCTTTGATATTGGTGTGTGTGTGTGTGTGTGTGCACCAGGATGAGTTCAAGCGCTGGTTCCGGGCTAAAGTGCGTGTGATGCTGGCCCCAGGTAGGAATCCTTACATCAGCCTGGACTCTCAGACCACCAACCTCATGGCCAACGGTCACACGCCCCACCCCTCTGACACATCAGCTGAGGGGTTCATCAGGAAATGCGCAGAGTACCAGCATGTACAGGTACAAACACCACCTCCCTTTCACACACTTTTATATATCGACACGTGAGCCTTAAAAGACCATACAAAATAAAGGGAGTATCATTTTGTGTACGTCACACCCCTCCTACACAGTCTGAGGCATTAGAAATATGCACAATACCAGTCTGTACAAGTAACTTGATAACTGCAAGTGCCCTAATGCTTTAAATATCCTTAGCTCAGGCACCTTGCTGAGTAGATGCTGAATCTGGGCTTTCTGTGTTCTTTCCTTTTCTCAGATCCGGTATTTTACACTCCATAGCACAAAGTACTACTGGAATGAAGTTATCCAGAACTTTGAAGTGTTAACGTAAGCAGCCTGCTTTTCATTTATGCATTCCTTTGTGAATATAGTAGAGAATGCCTCTGGGGTGGTTGTGGTGTTTGGCCTATGTTAATACTGTTGTGTTTTGCTGAGGGCAGAGGTCTGGAGGATCTGGGGGTGCGATGTTCTGGCATCTATTTGGAACACAGCGGCGGTCTTCGCCAAGACCAACAGGAGTACAGGTAACAATCACGCACACAGGCACACGCCACACATGCTAAACTTTGTGATGCCAAATACACCTCACCTGCCCATTTGAATGTTTTCCATACGATAAAACTGTTGTTTTTTGTGTGACACCTAGATATTATCTAGGGTTCCTGAGACCTGGTTTGAGAACCACTACTCTGACTCACTCACTTCAGCACAGAGATTATTTGTTCATTGATTTGTTAAAGAAATGTAATGGGAATTCGTTTAAAATAACACGTTGGAGATTCGCGTGGGCATGTGTAGCACAATAGTAGGTCTGGCTATCGTACTGGATGAGCATCTCGTTTGCCTTTCCTCCAGTGACCTGCCTAAATCCGACCTATGTGACCCCAACTTGCCCTAAACCAGACTGGATTAAACCAGCATGAGAATGTTATCCCGCTGATGGGAATGTTCAGCATGTGGGTGCAGGTGTGAAAGCACATGTTCTATAAACAGAGGATGGTATGTAATATGCTATTGTGTTTACATTTTGCAGGAAGTTGTTTTTTGGAGTGAATGAAATTGCTGTGAAAGTGCCTTCCCTTTTCAAGCTGCTAATTAAAGAGGTAAAACAGTGAGGTTTTTTTTTTGTTGTTGTTGTTGTACAAATGTGCTTTGGAATAGAAAATTGGTGAATTCCATTAAGTGCTAATTTTTTTAGCATCTATTACCGTATATTTTTCTATATATCATCTTACCATGGACAAGCAAAGCTGTATATTATATACAGTAGTGATCAACCGATATGGGTTTTTTTGATTATATAAAAAATCGGCCGATTAATCGGCTGGCCGATATATCGGTCGATCACTAGTATACAGTACTGTTCAGAAAGGATTAGGTTTGAATAAGTGGTGTGGTCATTTTATATGCATTTTTACAGCTTGACTGTGAATTTACATTCCTCTCTTTTGTTCTCTCCCTGTCAGGTCCTCAACCCCTTTTACATCTTCCAGCTCTTCAGTGTTATCCTATGGAGTGCCGACGAATACTACTACTACGCTATGGCTATAGTGTTCATGTCAGTCATATCAATAGCTACCTCGCTCTACACCATCAAAAAGGTGAGCAGGACCGTAGTAAGCCTTTCTTAATCTGTAATGCACACTGTGCATGAATGCGTGGGGTTGTCCTGACTATGTCTCTGTCCCATACGAAGATATACACCTGCTTAGTGGGGTCACAAAAGTCCAGACCACACATTTGCTCAGGCTTTACAAAACGGTGAACTCAATGTAAACTTTGTAAGGCAAATTCCAACCATATTCCACTAAGACTACTGCAAAACATAGAAGAAACATTGTGAAATTGGGGCTGTTTTACTTGGGAACATGTTCATTGATGGTGTGATGAGTTTTTAATAGTTAACTATGTGCAAACAATATTTTATAGTTGTGTAATGTTTGTGTAACAAAGGGCATGTCTAAATTGTGTTCTTTTTGTAGCAATACGTCATGTTGCATGACATGGTGGCTACCCACAGTATTGTTCGTGTATCAGTCAGCAGAGCCAACAACGGTAAGTTTCATGCTCCATGTTTAAGTCCTTTTCTGCCTATAGACAGTGTGTTTATGCTAAACCTGTACAGTAAAAACCCAAAGCTCTAGTACTGAAAGTGTGTGTGTGTGTGTCGGGGGCCTGACAGCAGTGTTACAAGGCTGGATTACCTGTGCCTGAAGGGCAGCTGGTGCAGTGGTCTCTGCCATGATGAGTCAGCGTTCTGCTGAATCTGCTGTTCACAAGAGCATGGGTAATGAGGGAACTGCTGAGCCAGTCTAGAGTACTGATGCATTTCCTCCACCCTCCACCCCCCCCACCCCTCTCCATTTTACCACCCATAACCCCCACCCTCTTCTCTCTTTCTCTCCATCTCCTGTTCCTTTTCTTCCCGTTTCCCATCTTCGTCAAACAGAGATTGAGGAAGCCATGTCCACAGACCTGGTGCCTGGGGACGTCATCATCATTCCCAGCAACGGCACCATCATGCCCTGTGATGCGGTGCTGATCAGCGGAACCTGCATTGTCAACGAGAGCATGCTCACAGGTGACTGACCACTGTGAGGTGTGACCTCATCAGAGTTATATATATAAAACTTTCCAGAGGTTGGTTCCCTGGATGGTTGATTTCATTTATAATATTTTATCTCATTCTGAAGCACATGGTGAAACAACATGGAAAATCAGGTTTATTTCTTAACATAATTAAAATGATATACTGTGGCTTTTTGCTGTTCGTACTGCAGGAACGTTATTCTGGGAATGCAGGAAAAGGGTTAAGCTCTGTAATTGGTTAAGCATTTTGTAACTGGGACAAGTAAAGACCATGTCATTTCAACCCAGATAGGGTCATGACACACACTGAACCTGAATGTGTTCCACGTGTTGTGAATGACAATAAAGTCTCCTTGAATCCTTGAAAACGTCAGAAATCTGTGTCACAAGAAGTAGTTTGATATCAAACGTAAACTCTTTCTCTTTTTCTCTCTCTCTTTCTTTCTCTCTTGCTCTCTCTCTTTCTTTCTCTCGCTTTCTCTTTCTTTGTCTTTTTCTCTCTCTTTTTCTCTTTTTCTCTCTCTCTTTCTTTCTCTCTTGCTCTCTCTTTCTTTCTCTCGCTTTCTCTCTGTCTTTTTCTCTCTCTTTCTCTTTTTCTCTTTCTCTCTCTCTCTCTTTCTTATTTTCTCTCTCTCTCTTTCTTTCTCTCTTGCTCTCTCTCTCTCTCTTTCTTTCTCTTTTTCTCTTTCTCTCTCTCTCTCTTGCTTTCTCTCTTGCTCGCTCTATTTCTTTCTCTTTTTCTTTCTCTCTCTCTCTCTCTCTCTCTCTCTCGCTCTCACTCTTTAGGCGAAAGTGTGCCCGTCACTAAGACTAATCTGCCCAACCCCTCTCTGGGTGAGAAAGGTGCAGGGGATGACCAGGTGTACAACATGGAAGAACATAAGAGACACACTTTGTTCTGTGGCACCAACGTGATCCAGACCCGCTTCTACTCAGGAGAACTGGTCAAAGCTGTGGTGGTCAGGACTGGTGAGTGGCTTTAGACATAATCAGACAATTGTTCTACCGTACTCTGCTGCACTAACACAGTACAAAATATATTTCGCTGTCGGAAAACAAATTGTTGTATCTCCATTTTGGTCGATTTTATAGTTTGGGTTTTTTGGGAGTTTTTTTTTTTTACTTAATGGGAAAGTAAAAGTTGCTGTTTACGTGGTGTAAATATGATATTCTGTAGAGAGGTATAGAAGGCTAGTGTATAGGGTGGGCCATTTATATGGATACACCTTAATAAAATGGGAATGGTTGGTGATATTAACTTCCTGTTTGTGGCACATTAGTATATGGGAGGGGGGAAGCTTTACAAGATGGGTGGTGACCATGGTGGCCATTTTGAAGTCAGCCATTTTGGATCCAACTTTAGTTTTTTCAATGGGAAGAGGGTCATGTGACACATCAAACTCATTGGGAATTTCACACGAAAAACAATGGTGTGCTTGGTTTTAACATAACTTTATTCTTTCATGAGTTATTTACAAGTTTCTGACCACTTATAAAATGTGTTTAAAGTGCTGCCCATTGTGTTGGATTGTCAATGCAACCCTCTTCTCCCACTCTTTACACACTGATAGCAACACCACAGGAGAAATGCTATAAATGGCCCACCCTGTATAACATAATATTTTGCTCGTTTCATTTACATTGAATATTCAGAAGTTTTTACTCCTGCTATAAACCAATCTTATTTACAGATAAGATGCAACAAGATGTAAATGTTCAGTTATACTCAAATCTTGGATGCGTTGGATAATTGTTTTCAGGTTTTTGCAGAGATTCCCTCAAAAGTGTTCTGCATTCAAGGGTTTAGTTCTCAGTTCTTAGTCACCTCTGCACTTGTTTGTGTTGTTTTCTCTGTTCTTGGTGTTTAACAAAGGAATGCTTTGTTTCTTTCATTAGCTACAACTCCAGCAGATTCTTCCACTTGCTCTGTTATTGTAGTCCAGTCTCAGATTGTTGTTGCTTGACCTACTGTGACCGCTCCTGCAGAGTAGGCCAAACCTGCCCTAGATATTGAGTTGAAACGAACTGCCCATGTTTCAGTTAAAAAGCTGAATTGTCTTTTCCGTCTTAAAAAGTAAAGGGAAAAAGAAACAACAAAAATCAACTTCTACCACATCAGTGGTAACAGTGCTGTTTCATGTGTCTTTTTTTTTTTACCTTTCAGGATTCAGTACAGCCAAGGGCCAGTTGGTTCGTTCGATCCTGTATCCTAAGCCCACAGACTTTAAGCTGTACAGAGATGCCTACCTGTTTCTGCTTTGTCTGGTGGGAGTGGCTGGCATTGGCTTTGTCTACTCCATCGCCCTGAGCATTATGAATGAGGTAATGCTTTTACCAACATCAGTGTGGTAAACTGAAAGGAGTAGTTCATTCAGAAGTCTGTTTTTGATCTCTGGTTACAGCTTTATAGAAGTTAGACCTTGACCTTTATGCCAACCCATGGGGGGGGGGGGCAATCAGTAGAACCACAAACACAGTGAAACACAGAAGAAATAAAACATTACAATCATTTTAGAAGTAAATGCTTTGTTTTGTAAGATCTCCTTCATCTCACTGAAGCATTCATTCTTTCACAGGTTCCAGCAAAGACCATCATCATCGAGTCTCTGGACATTATCACTATCACAGTGCCCCCCGCTCTGCCCGCGGCCATGACAGCGGGCATTGTGTACGCTCAGCGGCGCCTCAAGAGACTTGGCATCTTCTGTATCAGCCCACAGCGGATCAATATTTGTGGCCAGCTCAACCTCGTCTGCTTTGACAAGGTGAGCTTGACCAATGTTACCACCTCAAAATGGACTTATCTGTGTACATGTAATGCACGTATTCCATGTCAGAATTCTGTTGTTTAAGATTGTTATTTCCACCACGTGTACTTTGTATACTTAGCTTTCCTCAGGGAGTTGAACCTGCAGCATTTTTCCCACTCAATTTGAAATCACTTGCCTGCTTAGCTTTATAGTGTGACAGCAGATTTTGTGCTGACGGCCTTCATCTTATTACTTCATATGCCTGATTTACTTTAATAGCAGAACTGTTTCTGCTATGTGCAGTCACTTATTAAATAGCCCTTTCAAATACAGACTCACCTATGGAAGGCTGTTTAATAACATTTTGACATACTGCTGCCACAAACAAAGGAGGACTGGAAACAACCTTCTCTGCTCTGAGAGCATGTGTATATAACTCTGTCTTACTCCTCCAGACGGGCACGCTCACGGAGGACGGTCTGGATCTGTGGGGAGTGCAGAGAACCGAGAGTGGAAGGTAGGGTTGGTCATTCTAATTTAGTGGTCATTTTTATGTTTTCATGTTTTTGTCCCCTGTATAAACTGGTTCTCCACATGTATTACAGCAGAGGTGATAAATAACAAGGCTAGGGTTAAGGTTGGGTATATCTTGGTTCTACTGATATGCATTTCTTTTGCCCCCTAGGTTCCATCACACAGAGGAGAATGCCTACAAGGAAAGTCTGGTGAAGTCTCATTTTGTGGCTTCTATGGCGACCTGCCACTCTCTCACCAAGATTGACGGTCAGCTCTCTGGAGACCCCTTGGACCTGAAGATGTTTGAAGCCACTGGCTGGGTTTGTAGATCATCACTCCTCCTGTGGTCTGTTGCTAGAGTGCATAGATCAGAGAGCCTTGTGGATTTAAACTTGTCTTTTTTTTACAAATAGTTTGGTTTTAGAAAACCGTTTTTTTTAGTCACATCTGTGGCGTGCTAGTGGTTGTCCAAAATTATTGACTATTTATGTACGGTATTTAATTTTAGAAGTGACGCGCCTCATGGAACTGGCTTGTAAATGACTCACACACTCAGTCACTCACATACCTTTAGGAACTGCTTCACAAGACTGCTATTCAGTGCTTTACACCAAAGACACTCTGTCCTTTTTACATCAATGGGGATTATTTTTACAAAGCAGCTGTGCAAGCAAACAAGGAAAATGTACACACGTTCAAGGCCCCAAAAATTCGCAATCCATTACATGTCATCGGCAATGGGACGCTACAATGCACAGGAAGAGAAATTAAACATGATTTACAGTGTGTAAACTATCCATCATTGATTTTACTCAGATTCTCGAGGAAGCCACAGAGGAGGAGACATCTCTCCATAACCGCATCATGCCCACCGTAGTGCGTCCACCCAAGCAGCTTCTTCCAGAACCGGTCGTGTCACTGGAGCAGGACATGGTGCGTTTTTGTGCTTCTTCTTAGATGCACGTAAAGAGAATATACGTGTATATAATGGCTATCATGTAGTTGCGGCAGATTACAGTAATCTATTAATCCTCTTCCTTCTTTCTGTGTTTTATAGGAGCTGTATGAGCTGCCGGTAGGAAACCGCCACTGTCTTTGTGTTCGTTTTGTAGCTGGATGACACTGTGGAGGTCAGCGTCTAAGTTTTGTCCCTTGCAGGTAACTTACGAGATCGGAATCGTGAGGCAGTTCCCCTTCTCTTCCGCCTTGCAAAGGATGAGTGTGGTGGCCCGGCGGCTTGGCGAAAAGCGGATGGATGCTTACCTCAAGGGGGCGCCAGAAGTGGTGGCAAGTCTATGCAAAAAGGAGACTGGTCAGTTAAATTGGAGAAGTTGATGAAGTGCTGTTTTATTTAGGTCTGTTTGTTTCTGACTCAGAATTCTTGCACAATTCTCCACAGTGCCACTGGATTTTTCAGAAGTACTGGAAGATTACACAAAGCAGGGTTTTCGTGTCATCGCCCTGGCACACAGACGACTGGAGTCCAAGCTCACCTGGCATAAAGTTCAGAATGTTAACAGGTCCTGGAGAGCACCCACTGGTCTCAAGTAGAAAATTCATACTGGTGTAGTGTTTATATTCCGCTACGGCCAATCACAGGGCAGAATTTACAGTAATAATCCACACTAATGATCTATTAAACACAGATGATATACTCGCTACGCTGTTGGTTATGGGGTGTATTAAAGTGTTGTGATTTGTATCCGTAGGGATCATATCGAAACCAACATGGATTTTCTGGGTCTGATCATCATGCAGAACAAGTTGAAAGCTGAGACTCCAGGAATTCTGGAGGACCTCAGACGGGCCAACATTCGCACAGTCATGGTTACAGGTACAAAAACACAGACTGACACCTTTCAGAATGGTCCTCCTTCTACAAATACTGTTTATTCACCTCTCTCAGCAAGCTATGAAGCAAGAGACAGGAGACAGGAGTTTTTTGAGTGTGTGGAGTCCAGCAGCTTAATGCCACTCTAACCGGGTTCATTAGGTATTCCTGGAATGCTGAGCAATAAAGGTCTCCACTCTGGCTTACCGACAAAGAGCTCCAAAGTTCATTTGAAGCTCAATGCTCCATTGTAATAGTAATCACAATATTAGACTGAGCTGTACTTCTCAGCCTGTAGATTACCCACAATGTGTCATGAGGGACAGCAGGATGTGGCCTTTTTTTAGCTACTCATGCTGTTGTTATTGATGTTTTACATGTAGTCATCTCTTTGTTTTGCACAGGTGACAATATGCTGACTGCCATTTCCGTGGCACGGGACTGTGGCATGATCC
Source organism: Hoplias malabaricus (assembly GCF_029633855.1). Classification (NCBI taxonomy): domain Eukaryota; kingdom Metazoa; phylum Chordata; class Actinopteri; order Characiformes; family Erythrinidae; genus Hoplias; species Hoplias malabaricus. The sequence goes on along the minus strand of NC_089815.1, from coordinate 27,844,667 downwards.
CTCCACAGGATCGAGTCATCATCGCGGATGCCCTGCCCCCCAAAGACGGCCAGGCAGCCAAGATCAATTGGCGCTACGCTGACCAGCCCAGCAAGCACTCCAGCAAGGCCACTACACTAGAGGTCAGTTTGCACCTTCTGCTGGACAGATACTGTTATTGCAACTGCTCAAACCACGACATCACAATGGAGATGTCTGTTTACTGGTTAAAAATTTCATAATCGAGATCATAACACTACATGACATCATTTTGATGAGAGGGAAACCCCACGCTTCGACTAACGGGTAAAAAAGCCCTCTGTCACTGTTGGGATATGCCAGAGGACTGAGATCATTTCAGGTATGCTTTTGAAATGTTAATGTGGCTTTTAGCTTCGGGTTTATAGATCTTTCTCCATTCAAAGAGATGGGAGCCTAGTCTTAGCAACATGATTGTCGAGTAGACAAACTTTCTTGTAAACTATTTGGCCCAAGCTCTTGTCTCAGGAGCACAATCCAACCTTTCTCCAGTTTGTGGGCAAATACTTTAATTTGGAGCCTGCTCAGTTATTTTGGCACCAACATAAGAAAGCCAAGCGTGACTTGAAATACAGCAGTGTACTTAGCTCGCAAGAATTGGGTGAATCAAAAGAATGAGGGAATTGTTCTCCACTGCTGGCCTAGTGTTTGGAAATTTGTTGTTTAAAAAAAAAAAGGGGGAGAAAGCCACTGTGACAAATGTCTAGTGTCTGCATTCTGTTTATTGATTTAGCATTTTTACGAGTAGCAATCAAAAATATATGTTATGGTTAATAGATTATTTTACGAGTGTTAGTCAGACTTGGGTTTGGCTTAAACTGTGCTTATTTATAACAGACGTTGTTCTATGCTCGGTTACAGGAGGTGGAGATCAGTGTGGAGGACAAGCCTGAGGAACAGAAGCCTCTGGAGCAGTACCACTTCGCCATGAGTGGCAAATCATATGCTGTTATTACTGAGCACTTCCAGGATTTGCTACAGAAGGTCAGCATGCCTGGAAACATATATATATTTACACATAATGTCCAAAAATATGAGTTAAAAATGAGTTATGTGTGTACACGTTTGTTATCTGTTTATTAGTAATGTTGTTTGTTATTGGTGCAACCATTTTATATCTCTTTTCATTGGTACTTCTCTGTAGCTGGTTTTGCATGGGACAGTATTTGCGCGAATGGCTCCAGACCAGAAGACCCAGCTAGTGGAGACACTACAGAGTGTAGAGTGGGTATTATACACACGTACATTGTTCCACAGGCTTATCTACTCCTTAAAATACATGTGTATATGTAAAATGTTCACGTTCTTGATTGCATACCTTCCTCTTGTCTAGTTACTTTGTTGGGATGTGCGGAGATGGTGCCAACGACTGTGGCGTAAGTCCATCTTCGCTTTACAGTGGTTCACGTTACTTGCTTTTGGACTAGTTTAATGTTGTAAGGCATTCAGTCTAAAATGCTGTGGAGTTTTTTTGGTTCCTGCATTTCTCCTGTGAGGCAGCAGTGTTTCTTTTGTAACTGTCGCCGCCCCTTTCTCCCTCTTTAGGCGTTGAAGAGAGCTCACAGTGGCATCTCTCTCTCTGAGCTGGAGGCATCAGTGGCCTCTCCTTTCACCTCCAGAACTCCCAACATTTCCTGTGTGCCCAACCTCATCAGGTATGACGTTCTAGTTGAACACACAAAGCTTAGATGGAGCCCTATGGGCAAAGCATGTGTCAGCAAGAGTAATAGTGACTGAAAACTCTTGTGCATACTCATGGATTCTGGTGCCACCTACAGGCGAATATGTGCAGCAAACCTCCACGATATTTCTTTTACAGTCTTTGCTGATGTCCTTAAACTTAACTAAACATTGTTATTATTATAACGTTGCTCAGATTTGACACTCTTACTATGGTAAAACATCAACATGATTTTTGGATGCCTTCTGAACCGCATGTCTCTGCAGGGAAGGTCGAGCTGCCCTCATCACATCTTTCTGTGTGTTCAAGTTCATGGCCCTTTACAGCATCATCCAGTACATCAGTGTCACCTTGCTCTACTATGTGAGTGCCCTTTTAGGCCTTCAGCAAATGTTTAATCAAATTATATTCTCTCGCTTTAATGTGTTATCTTCAGCTATTTTTGTCATTATTCAAAGTTAAAACTGAATTTCTATGATCATAAGACTCACTGAAAGTACTATTTTAGATTCTCAGCAACCTTGGGGACTTCCAGTTTCTCTTCATTGATGTCGCCATCATCCTCATTATTGTGTTTACCAGTGAGTATCATTCGTCTGAGGCGTCTAACATCACTAGATTAGCTCTGCTATTCCCTGGAGAACTAATTTACTCATTTTCTTTCTCTCATAGTGAGTTTAAATTCCGCATGGAAGGATCTGGTGCCTCGGCGGCCGCCGTCCGGTCTGATCTCCGGGCCTCTGCTCTTCTCTGTATTGACACAGATCCTCATCTGCCTGGGCTTCCAAACCCTCGCCTTCCTCTGGGTCCGTCAGGAGAGCTGGTATGAGTCCTGGTCACCGGAGTCAGAGTGAGTTCTTGCGCACATCATTCATTTAAAAAACTCATCCTACAAGCTTTGCTTAACACATGCTAAAATGAACGATACTTTTCCTTGCTCGCCTTCAGTGCCTGCAACATCTCCTTCCACACCAACACCTCAGAGAACTCCACAGAGATGGACGAACACAACATTAAAAACTACGAGAACACTACTCTATTCTACGTGTCCTCCTTTCAGTACCTCATCGTCGCCATAGTTTTCTCCAAAGGAAAACCCTTCCGTCAGCCCAGCTACAAAAACTGTGAGAGCGATATTTCATTGTACTGAATGTAAATAATAATAAAATAAAGGGCAGTAGGAAACCCTACATTATCATTGATCGATACTTTTAGCATTGAGTTCTTTCCTTGAAGATTGATGTTAAAGCATTATTAGACTGGTTAGGATGAGTCAAACTAGGTCTACCTGTGAAAGTGTGTGTTCGTGTGTTTGTTTTCAGGGCCCTTTATGGTGTCTGTGCTCAGCCTCTACGTGTTCCTGCTCTTCATTATGCTTTACCCTATTTCCGCTATTGATGATGCTTTAGAGGTAAGTCCTACTGAACCTTCCTTTATTTATATTAAGGCATGAAAGCAGGTGTAGGAACCATTGCACATGCCATGATTGTATGTTATTATAACACTTGAAATGCAGTGTCTGTGCATTGGTATTACTGTAAAATCAAACAATTCAGTAGTATGCAACTATATATTTTTCCTCTTGTGTAAATGTGACCTGTTTTTGAACCAAGTGCTGGTTGATACAATGTTTAAAATGTGAGCTGGATGCTTTTTTGTCTCCTCTAGATTGTGTGTGTTCCTTTCAAGTGGAGACTCACTTTGGTAGTTATAGTGCTGGTCAATGCTGCTGTGTCTGTCTTTGTGGAGGTAAGTCAGGCACCACAAAATTCTGTTTATCATATACTCTACTTGTATCATCTAGTTCTTTGCAAGGTAGACATACGTACTAACATTTACTAGTTTTTTAAACAAAAAGAAAGTTAACTGAGATCATATCTATTAACAGATTTACTTTATTAATTAGTCTCCTGTATTTTAAGCAGTAAGGACTAATGAGTTTAGGACTGTGCTACGTTATGTTTAACACCTTTCCTTAAAGGATGTCCTTTTTAAATGTGTTCGGTGAAGTTTACCAAGCCATCAAACGCTGTCTTAACTCATTAGGTGTATCTGCTAATGCTGTAACCCAATGAAAACATCCCAGTTCATTCTCTGTCTGGCTATTAGTCACAAAAGACCGCTCACTATATACTTTACTGTGCGAAAATCAGGCCATCTGTTGTTTATTTAATTTCCAGTCAAATTGGCCATTAAGTACACATTCATAGTCGTAGATTTGGATTTAATTGAACTGAAACAGGAATGGAGAAATTAAAGGTTCTTAAATACATTTTAACAATTAAATAATAACCAAAGCATGATGCAGTAATTAATGCACCTAAGGACTGTGCAAGAAAGACCTGGTAGACCAACAGGGCACTGACAAGGATACTGAATCAATATTTGAGGCTACAGGCATTCTCAAAACAATGGACCGGCAATCCCTGACTCGACCATAATCTCTCTCTCTCTCTCTCTCTCTGAATGTGGTCTGGATTGTTTTCTGCCAAAATTCTAAGAATATACTTTGTGTCCCTGCAAATTTCCTTGAAAAAATACAAGCACATGGACACAGTATTATTACTTAAAGTAGGAAAGGGTTGTGTATAATTTTTGTAAAGTTTTGTTGTGATTTAGTGATACTAATATTTATTTTTATAGTATTTAATGGCCATTTTGCTTGTAAATGAAGTTAATGAATGGTGATTTCTGACTTTGGCACAACACTGCAGGTCCTAATACACACATACACTGTGTCATATATATATATACACACACACACACACACAAAATGCATTCATATGCATCATAATTCCGGTCTGCTGTCCAATTACAGCTGAGCTCTGAAATGTGTAGTGTGATCATATCCACTGTCAGTTCCCTTTGACTGCCTTCAAAATCCCAAGAACCTAGAAACCCAGAGAAAATACCTCCCTCTCCACCTCAGGACCTATGCCTCTGGGCGGGGAAACGTCAGTGATTGACAGCTGCCGGCTCTCAGCTTTGCACTGCTCTGTAGTGGTATTATCAGTAAGCTTCTCCCAATAGTCTCTTAAGCCAATGAGCCACCTGCTATTGAGCGCAGGTGACGTAGTTCCCGTCGCTCCCCACAAGAACCGCCATGTTTTAGCCAATCAGCAGACATGATCCCTACTGTAGTAAACAATCATGTGATTAGAGGCTACAGTGTTGACCATGCCCAATGATCCATGAACTGGAATTGAAGTGCTGACTATATTTGTTTAATTTTTATTTATTTTTTTCCTCTAATTGTCCAACATAACTCCTTGGCTCTCTCCCTGTCTCTCTCCATATGACTAACGCACAGCCTGAAATCACTGCCCTTCTGAATAGGTGTTTTATATTTAGTTTTGCTGCTCAAACCAAATTGCTGAAGCACTTGAGATCTTATGAAAGCGATGTGATCAGTAGCTCTCTTCATTCTTTCCGCCCCACTGCGATATTCCATAGACCTTCGTCCTTGACGTCGTCTTATGGAAGCTTGTGTTCAGCCGAGACAAGCAGAGCAGCTATGGCATCCTCCCAGCCACCCCGCCACCACAGGTTGGGAAATCTGACACTTCTGTTCACCGTTGCCGTTTTCACATTCTCGTTCTATTTGTCTCTCTCGCTCTTTCTCTCTCTCTCCCCTTCCTTTTTCCTTCTTTTTCTGGAGCTCTATGGTTCTTTTCCCCTCTCTCTTCTTCCTTCTCCCCTCTCTTCTGCACTGTGTGACTCAGCACCCTGTTGTAACGTTTGACTTATGCATGCGCAAAAACATGATTTCTCTGAACGCTACCAGGGAGCCCCCTAGTGGGCACATCCTGTATATCATGCTACGGAGGTTACGATTACCCCCCCCGACCTTCTTCCTTCCTCTAATACTCCCTGTGTAGTGGCTAATCTATGCAACCTCTGCATGCATCTCCAATGCTTTCTCTCTGTTAGAACTGGGTGTGTGGGGGATCATGGTCAAGGTATGTTTCCAGCTGAGCCTAAAGGAGAGGGATAAAAGGTTTTCCCTGTTTCGCTTTGTGCCATCTAGATCTGGGAACAGTGCTGGATTTTAACATTGGCATTGGTTTAAAATCCACAGAGATGTATTTTACTACATAGTGGAGTATACTGCCTCTTTGGCTTTGTGTCTATCCCAAATGTGAGTCAGTTTTAACGAAGCTTAAAATGCGAGACGTACAGGAACGTGATGCACAAACTAATCGGTTTAATCATATGTTAATATTTAATGTATTTTATACAAATATTTAAAGATAGAGGCCTATATGTCACTGACACATAAAAAAAAAAAAAAAAAAAAAAACATAAACTGTGATTTTTATCTGTTTATGACCTGTTTAGCTGATTGTATGATGAATGCCATTGTTACAAATAACCCAGTATGTGGTGATGTATGTTAAATCAGGTCAAATTAAAAGTAGTTCATATGGTGTGAACCAGCCTCGGTTTGCAAAATCATTCATTCATTCATTCATTTATTCATTCATTATCTGTAAGCATTTATCCAGTTCAGGGTCACGGTGGGTCCAGAGCCCACCTGGAATCATTGGGCGCAAGGTTGGAATACACCCTGGAGGGGGCGGCAGTCCTTCACAGGGCAACACAGACACACACACATTCACTCACACCTACGGACACTTTTGAGTCGCCAGTCCACCTACCAACGTGTGTTTTTGGACTGTGGGAGGAAACCAGAGCACCCGGAGGAAACCCACGCGGACACAGAGAGAACACACCACACTCCTCACAGACAGTCACCCGGAGGAAACCCACGCAGACACAGGGAGAACACACCACACTCCTCACAGACAGTCACCCGGAGGAAACCCACGCAGGCACAGGGAGAACACACCACACTCCTCACAGACAGTCACCCGGAGGAAACCCACGCAGACACAGGGAGAACACACCACACTCCTGCGCCACCGTGCCGTAAAAAATGCATACATTATAATAAATATGATAACTGAAAAGATTGTCATGTGGTATTTACCACAAAGTAAAAAAAAAATAGATTCTTCTAGAATAATAATCATAATATTTATAATTTAGCATTTAAAATGGAGTACGGCTTTCCATCACTGTGTAGTTTAGGAGAGTTAGTTGTAACACTGCATTACCCACTAACTTCAGCATGCCTAAAACTACCTTTACCATGACTCCAACTACACAAGTACCCATGTTGCATTTTAGCCAGTGTTAGTTTGTGCACCACTCTCCCCTGCAGTTCAGAATAAAACATATTATATTTGCTCAAATGCAACAGTGTTTGTAAGTTGCTTTCATCTTTAGCATTGCCCAGTGCCATCTCAGCTTTGAAAGGTTTTTATTGTAAGAGCAGATGAAAACAGATGATCTTTTCTTCTTCTTCTCCTTTCTTCCTCTCTGTTTTCCTGTTTTACGCTGTGTGTGTGTAGGGTGGACTAGACTGGTGTGGATCCAAGCCCCTCTCCTGGCTCTGCTGCCGGAGGAGGCAGGTACCCAAGGCTCGTTACATGCATCTGGCCAAGGAACTGAGTGTGGACCCAGACTGGCCTCCCAAACCCAAAACCACCACAGAAGCCAAACCTGCCCCTCTGCCAGAAAATGGCTCTTACCAAATCATGTCTGCTTCCTAGCCCCCGCCCACATCATTCAAATGCTTTCATTTGCACTGGGACCACCACTGATGGGGAATGTTCTCTGTCATGATGAGACATGTCACATGTAAGTTGTGGAAAGACTTAGGAAGCAGTGTGTGGGGTTTTTCTTTTTTTTTCACCACCATGACCAGACGGAGAGTCCAATGAGGTGAGGTGATGCTCACACTGTCAACATGAGCTACTATTTTTATTTTCTTCCTTTTTGTGCTGCTTCAATTTCCTTCGTCCCGCCCCTTACTTTGGGTGGGTGGGCATCATGGGCTGGGAACTATGGATGCTCCACCCCAGGGGTTGGGCCTAAATCCACAAGACCAGTAACAGGATGCAACCATCAACAATAATTATCTTCATTTTCACAATGTTCAAACTATTTTAAAGTTTTCCCAAGGACCCGGTCTGCACACCGACATCGGAATAAATTTGGTAGCGGAGCTGGTTCCTCCAAACCATGTGTGATGCATTGTGCTGTTTGCCACATCTTTGATGTTGAATGGGGCTGTGCGGTGGGGGTTGCATGCTAAACCCTTGGAAACATCATCAGCATTCTGCATGTAGAGCCAACCAAATTATAACAGCTTCAGGATACAGTATTTGCAGCCATTTTTTAAAAACCTGTAAACACTCAAAATCCTTTCCTTTTTTGTATCTCTTCCCATGGAAGAATAGAGTTGTGATTTATTAGTGAAAGGCCATTTGTACTCTCTCTTAAAAGGGCATAGTTGATACCTATGGGCAGCACCGGATGGTCACCTTGTTAGCAGCGCTAGCTTGGCTGCCACAGCTCATACGATAATGGCCGGTTATCACTCAGTGATTATATATTTGTTTGAAAACTATACATTCACTTAAGGCAATCTGAATCAGCAAAGCGGCCAGCCAATGAGATGGCCAGTATACACTGAATAATTATTATTCCTGGGAAGTGTTTGAGAGGGTGGGGGGTAGTTATGATAAAGTACTTGGAAAATGTTCATTACGCAAAACTCCTACGGCTATAGAACTGTTGTAGTAACGTTTGACGTAGCTCCTGCTTCAACCACTATCGATACTGTACTGGAAAATGGGACTGAAACATAACACACGGTTTTAGGATCCACACATTCGCCAGATTTTCTGTAACAGCTACAATGGTTCTGCCCATGCTTCATCACTTCTTCATGTTGTTTTCTGTCCCATTATCCAAATAGAGCTTTTAGTAAATCTGTCATAACATGGAAAGCAAGGTGATACCGTTTTCAGATGTTAACTTTGTCGACGGTGCAGCGAACCCAGGCAAAGTCAAGGCTACCTCTCGTCTGACTCCTTAGTCCAGGAACACACTCACTTTAGTTCAGTCCATTGTCATCCACATGCAGTGTTAAGATGTCCTTCTCTTCAGAGACATCGGATTATTTTGACATATCGATTAAAATGTAATGAATGTATATTCCATTCCAGAACAACAGATGAGACCGATTCAGATCCAAAGTCTGATTTTTTTAAGATTCAGTGATTTCTGTTTTTAAGATTCAGTCCATGTGTTTTTTTTTTTGTACTCAGGACTTTATCAGTCAACACAGTGTTTCTTTTCACAACGACACAACAGTTTGTGCAGAGTAAAGCTGCAAGCCAATAAAAATGCCTGTTATGGCTGAATCTGCTGGATTGGACGCTCGGTGACATTTCGGTGATAAATTTCAGTAACATTTCAGATTTGCGACGGACTGAATCACTTTCACAAAGATTTGACAGCCTTTTGTCTTTTACTTGAACCTGTTCGGTTTTCCAATACATATTTAAATAGACAAATAATCAAGAAAACCTTGCTTTTACGAAACATCAAAACATCGACCAGCTTCCCTTTGGTTGAAGGAATGTGTGTTTGTTGTGATACGGAAAGAGAAAACTGACATTTATTTCAGTATCTGGAACAAAAATAGTTTGCGTGCTGCAAGGAAACCAACCTTCAAAACTACAATGAAAATGACTGATATTTTATTGTTGACTCATAGGCTTCTGCTGCGTGTATATCTCTCTGAAAATATACGTTTATTTATGCTTGCTCAAAGGTGGCTGCAGAATCAGCTGTCAATATTTGTGTTTGGGGCCTTGATCTTTTTTTTTTTTTTTTTTAAATCTAAATAAGGGCTGTAGCTTTAGAGGGTTTTGTTGTTGTTGTTATTGTTGTTGTTGTTGTTTATTTCTTCTTTGTTATCCTTTGGTACTCATTCATATGGTAAATGATCATGTTCTACGGTCTCTGTGTGTGTGTGTGTGTGTGTAATGTCCGCGCCCTGTCACTGATTGTTCCCCTGCTGATCATCCATTGTCTTCGGCACAAATGAGATTTGGGCATTTTTTCCGCAGAAAAATGAATTGATTAAATTTATTACTGTAACTGTTTGAGATGATCAGAGTCAGTAATGTCCTTGGGACCCTTAAAAAGCAATGAAAACAAATAAACAGACGCATAAGGGATTTCACACAGTCTATGCGCTGGATCTGGCTCAAAACACGACAATCGCTTTGGTGCTTTGTCCCTAACTTTTCAGCATCAACTCATAGGTGAAGCGTGAGTTTCTCATTGGGGGGAACTTTTATTTAAATTACTTAATGTTAGAGGATACTTTGTATGACATTTCTGTAACACACTGAATTGTAGAGAACACATATTTTGGTTTTAATAAGGTCTTTTTCTTCACTTAGTGAAACCATAGTCACATATGGCTTATTCCCTGTGTGTTAAACTGTACTAGTCAACACTCCTACTAATGCAGTAGTCAATATCTGAGACACTGGTGTGTAAATTATTGGGCATGAATTATGAAATTAATTAGCATTGTAGCATTATATTCTGGGTTATTGCTTCTAATACTTCAAGGTGTGTGACGTTTTCTATAACGCACTAGTCCTCACTAATCAGAGATTAAACATTGCTAAATATGTCAGTTGTCAGCAAAAATCTACCACATGTTGTTTTACCTAAATTTGCCATACAGAATTTCAGCTATAATTATGAATATGGAACCTATTAATGAGTTATGAAACACTCCCAAACTTGTGTAAGAAGCTACACTAAAGTAATGATCTTAACACTAATGATCTTGACCTACAGGAATAAAATTTATAGATTATAATCCATGCTTGATAGTTTGCATTAGATGGTCTCTACAAAATTTTAATAACAGTTGATTATGCAATTAATAGTGACGTACAACAGAGCTCTAATTATATACTAATATGCAACAAATAAATGCAAGTGCACAGTGAATAAATCATTTACAAATATCTAATTTGGGCTTCACTGACCAGAGAAAAGACCTTAATAAGACAGAAATCTGCACTATGTGAGCTTATTTGGTTAAATCTGTGAGAAATAAGTTTACCAAGTCAGAAGTCATTCGAAGTCATTGTGTGCATTTCCACATTTCCACCAGAGAGGTCTCCAAATCCCCAACAAATACAAAGTGCAGCTTTAAAATAAAATGACACCTTACATTTCATTGCATCTTAGTGCTAGGGGATGGTTTCCCTTTTGACACTTATACCTTTAAATGTATTTCATGGGCACTCACAACTGCAAAGTAGATATTTGGGAGTTTATATAAACTCTGTTTCCGTTGTATTTTGACATAAGTAGATCTCTGAAAAAAAAAAGGTACAGAAAATCAACTGAGGGTGAATAGCATGCTGTCTTAGACAAAGGGTTGTGTATTTTTCTGTCCTGCGCTAGGCAGGAGGTCAGGATGTCTGATATTAAAAATAATACCTGTAGACACACCTAGAAATGCTTATGTAAACGATGGCTGTCCTTATTAGTTTCAATATGTTCATAGTGTGCTGATATGTGAAGTGCAGATTTCCATGACGATAGTGATATTAAGGCCATTAAATCTGCACAGACCTAAGCTCAGCACACGTGTGAATCCTGTTTGCCCCGTTATTATTTTTTGTACCATAGGTGTACGCCTGTACATACGGATTTGCTTACGAAATATCATCACTGTCCGATTTAAAAACACGTATCTCCTTAAATAGTAACTTTACTAACCTTCTTCTTAACTTTCAACGGAAATACTGTAAAACGATTTGACACCAGGTCATTTAGGAGCATTTCTATTGGTTCTTTCGTCATGGAATTTTCAGATGATGTGAAGGGCAGCTGCTGTGTTCAAATGAGGTATTAAACTAGAAATGGAGGTGCGTGTTTTTAATTGGACAGCGTCAATTTTCTTTTCTTTGTTTTTTAATTCACCTTTTCATTTCCTCAGGGAAATATATTGTTATTTGTTATAAATGATTGGCGCTGAATAAATGACCTAATGGGGGGACAAAAGTGAGTCAGTGTTTTGGACGTCATCTGTGTCTCACTAATAAATCTGCACCCGGGATCCAACAACAGTGAGATAACTTTTTTTTTTTTTTTTTTTTATCCCCTTTTTGTAGAAAATTGTAAAGTAGACACTTTTTATCATCTGTAATTTATTTTCTATTTATTTTTTATTTGCATTTGATTTTGTGTTGCTTTTTTTGTTTTGTTTTTCTTTTGATGATGATGATTGTAAATTTGACTTTGATTTTTTTTTTTTTTTTTTTTTTTTTTAAATAAATGATAAAAGATGATCCATTTGTTTTTCTTTTATCATTATTCCTAAATATACCATAGACACTTTTATATCATTAAAATTGACCCTGGCGAAGGGTAGGATATAGAAGGCAGCAAGTAAACAGTAAGTTCATGTCTGAGTCGTTTAGACAAGTGTCATAATGTTTTGGTCAGAACAGGTGTTGTGGTGTGCAGAAAGCTGATAATATTCGGAAAGTGCTGGACTGGAAGGTTCAACATTGCATTGATCAGATGCAGGGTGTTTTTTTTCTTTGCCAAAATATCAAAGGTTTATTCCCCCTCTCTGCTCCAATCATACAGACTTTTCTCGAGACATGACTGGGACGTTTACTACACATTACAAAATGCTCTTGGCCCATTTTAACCACAATGAGTTTACCACAATAACACAGTATTGGTGATTCATGGAGATTTTGAACCTCACATTTGGTCACTTAATATTTAAAAAACAACTCACATGAGAGTCCCGTATTAACTTTGACCCTGTTTTGTGAAGGGGTCATCGTACAAAACTAGTACGACCTGTGATGTAGCACACGTGTGCACATGGTCTTTGTTGTTCATGAGTTTTGAAATTAATAAATGTACACCTAAACCCAACAGCCACAAAATCCCAGCCCTCTGTGACCTTTGATCTGAGGCACTGCTGGGGTTGGACAGATATCGATTGGTCTTTAGTTTTATTGAGTCAGACGTTTCTGGAATATGGCGTCCTCGTGAGGAAAGGTGCAGAAGACCACGTGATACAATTGCACATATCTTATATAATCAGTAGTTGTTCCATTTGTTATTCATTGGTTGTGGTGCAATAAATCACTGAGGTAATTTACATTCTTGCAACTTTTACGGAAGTGACCTCATAGAGCCTCACTATGTGGCTAAAAGACCTGCTCCAAAATGCAGCCACAAGAGCATTACTGAGGTCAGGTACTGGCAATTGATGATTAGCTCTGGATCACAAAAGTCACTCTACCTTTCCTTAAAATGAATGGACCATCTTTATAAGCTCACATTTGCCATTTGGCCTTGCGACCTCGGGCTCCTATTTCGCTGCTCCAGAGCCCCATGTCGTTTCATGTTTTATGCAGATTGTACAAGTGGAGGTGCACAGCATTCATCTCTGTCCTTACCTTAAAGTAGCAGCACAAACTAAATATAATGGGTGCTTATGGACATTTGGATACAGTGGAATATACATTTGTCTTTCAGTCTTACTCTGGGGCAACCCAACACCATGCCAGACCTCGTCATATTAGCCCATCTCCCATTCTGCCCGGTCATTGACTGCTTGTGTTTACATTCGATGGTAAATATTTACCCAGGCACCATGACATGTGACAGGTTGAATTGAGATTGGTACAACGTAAAGCTCTTTTCCTGTTAGATATTTTATTTGACGTTGTTAAAGCCCTGGTTAACTTGCATGTACAATGAGCACAACGTCTTAACCTTGACTTAAAGGGGCTGTGTTTACATGAGTTGTTAAAACTGGGTGTATAATTTTTTTAAAAGTTGATTTGACCCCTACCATTACTACTTTTCTTTCAGATAAGGACAGCAAAGTGCAAGCCAAGGGTAAATAATAGTGTATACACACACACACACACACACACACACACATTCAGACACGTTTACGTTTGAAACCGTGTGGGGTTTGATGGGCAGGGATTGGTGGCCGGCCTTTGATTGGACACAGCAAACCATTAAATAGTTGTGCTTCTTGACAAACCTCCAGAACACTGTGAAAACTTTTGGAAGAACCAAGGCTTAAGTCGGTGGAGGACTTGTGTTGTGGACAAACATGAGTGGATGTCCTTTTCTGACAAAACAGCACCTGTATGTAGAGATATCTTTTTCATGTTTTAAATCAAATCAAAATGACTTCTTCACACTAAGTTTAAAAACTATTAATAATTCAAAATAAGCTTGATTTATAATTCTGTGGTTCTCATTCGAAGATTAAAATCTAAACTCAGTGCGGCAGATGAGGAGGATGACTCTCAAAAAGGCATCAACAAAGCCATCAAAGGAGGTATCAGCTACGGAGACTATCTGCAGGTAGATGCCATTAAATGGTTCATACACATTAGAAGATATCAATATGTAAATAAGATCATAATGTATATTACTATTACTGTGATTGTTTAGAATTAGAATGAATGTCCACTGGTTTTCAACTGTGTTTATATTAATCTCCTTTCAGCTAGACAAGGTTATCAATGCTCAGGTTCTGCAGAGTGAAGTGAGGGGCAAGAAAATCCATGATGAGCACTTGTTCATTGTAACCCACCAAGGTAATTCGTACGTACTTAATCCTATCGCTGCTTTGGAGACTTGGTTCACTTTTGCAACTTATCGCTGTCTGTTTTGTCTATTATAGTATTATATTATCTATTAAACCATGATTTTCTTATGTCCAGCTTATGAGCTCTGGTTTAAACAGATCATATGGGAGCTGGATTCTGTGAGGAAACTTTTCATCCACAATCACGTGAGCCGACATTCTCATATTTTCCTAGTGATACACGTATTGCACACGACCTGTGATTAGAGCTGCAGTGGTGAGCTACGTTTCTTTCCCAGGTTCGTGATGAGAGGAACATGCTGAAGGTGGTGAGCAGGATCCACAGGATCACCATGATCTTCAGATTGCTGGTGGATCAGTTCGCCGTCCTCGAGACCATGACCGCTCTGGACTTTTTTGATTTCAGGTGCGAAACCAGACTTGCTCAGTTGTGTGTCTTCTTTAATGTAGCTCGACAAGTTGCTACAATAACACACAACGTTTGAGACGTTTCTTTTCTTGCTCTGTGTCTTACAGGGAGTACTTGTCTTCAGCTTCAGGTTTCCAGAGTCTTCAGTTTCGACTTCTTGAGAATAAGATTGGCGTGGCGGAAAATCTAAGAGTCCCCTACAACCGCCGCCATTACAGAGACAATTTTCAGGGTGAGGAGAGTGAAGCTTTACTCAGAACAGAGCAGGAGCCTACTCTGCTACAGCTGGTGGAGGTAAGATGTCTCAGTGTATGATATAAATAACCCCAAGGGCATAAAGGATTGGTGCTTGATGTTGCGGATGGACCTCAACATGTCCACCATTCTATGTTAGGAAGAGTCCCTGGGCTAGACTCCTAACTCTGCATTAGCCTACCTGTATAACCTGTGTAGCCCCTTACACTTATTGCAAACAACATTCTGCTGTTTATTATATTCTTCTGACAAATGCAGTAAACGAATATAGATAACTGGTGTATTGATCTTACTTTCTATAACTGTGTTATTGTTTCTTGTAGCAATGGCTGGAGAGAACACCAGGCCTTGAAAAAGATGGCTTTAACTTCTGGGGAAAACTGCAAGCAAACATTGATGAAGGCTTTAGGGTGGAGAAGCATAAACTTGAGGTTAGTTCAGCTTTAGCTCTGTTGATTTGTCTTAAAATCACAGTCATTTTACACAAGGCCTAATTTGCATTGTGCGTCTCTCTCCATGCAGAAAATGGCAGATGATGAAACAAAGCAAGAAATGCTGGAGGATCTTAACAAACAGATTGAGCTTTTCAATGCCCTGTTTGACTCCAAACGTCACGATCATCTCTTAAGCAAAGGTGAGCAGAGCGATGGCAAAGAGCCGAATTCTGATATTTCAGAGGATTAAATATTGGTTGATGACGAAATTAATTGTAAACAAGTTGCTAAATAATTTAATATGTACACGTAGGCGGCGGCACTGTGGTGCAGCAGGTAGTGTCGCAGTAACAGAGCTCCAGGGATCTGGAGGTTGTGGGTTCGATTCCCGCTCTGGGTGACTGTCTGTGAGGAGTGTGGTGTGTTCTCTCTGTGTCTGCGTGGGTTTCCTCTGGGTGACTGTCTGTGAGGAATGTGGTGTGTTCTCCCTGTGTCTGCGTGGGTTTCCTCCGGGTGACTGTCTGTGAGGAGTGTGGTGTGTTCTCTCTGTGTCTGCGTGGGTTTCCTCCGGGTGACTGTCTGTGAGGAGTGTGGTGTGTTCTCCCTGTGTCTGCTTGGGTTTCCTCCGGGGTGCTCCGGTTTCCTCCCACAGTCCAAAAACACACGTTGGTAGGTGGATTGGCGACTCAAAAGTGTCCGTAGGTGTAAGTGTGTAAATGAATGTGTGTGTGTGAGTGTGTGTTGCCCTGTGAAGGACTGGCGCCCCCTCCAGGGTGTATTCCCGCCTTGCGCCCAATGATTCCAGGTAGGCTCTGGACCCACCGCAACTCTGAACTGGAAAAGGGTTACAGATAATGGATGGATGGTTGGATGTACACGTAGGGCTTTAATAATCTTTCATGCACCTTAAAGGGACTCTGTGTGATTTTTGCTTCTGGGGCTCCCCCTAGTGTAATTCATATTTATAGTACTGTACTGAAATCAATGGGGAGGTGGAGGGAGGGTGGGGGTTGCCTACGCCCCTTCCAAAACCTACATAGCGCAGTTTCTACAGTGCTGAGCCTAGAGTGACTATGACAGAGGCTCTATGCCCCTTATTACAAATTAGTGGAGAATCATAATGATTTTGAAGCTGTAAGTTTAAGGTAGAAAAATTACGTAGTGCTCCTTTAAGTCAGATTGCTGGTGAGTTTCTGCTATAACAACAAAAATAAAGTGTGTAAGATAATTAATTGTACTAATCATTTTAGAGAATCCATCCTGAGGGTCCTGTAAAACAAATATAACAAATATTAAAACTGAGGAGTTTCCCTAAGAATCTGAGAACTGATCCTTCTCTTTTTCGACAGGTGATCGTCGGCTCTCCTACAGAGCCCTTCAGGGAGCCCTGATGATTTACTTTTACAGGTAAGACATCTAACTTTAGATACTGCATGGTGTTTAATAGTTTCCTTACTACACATCAGATGGTGTTCTCTTGGTCCCTCTTTCAGAGAGGAGCCTCGGTTTCAAGTTCCATTCCAGCTTCTGACGTATCTGATGGAGGTTGACACTCTTATGACCAAATGGAGATGTAAGATTTGGGAACTTTACCCAGTCCTTGATTTAGCTCATAATTCAGAGCAATGCTTACGGTAATGTGCACCAACCCTCTGTTCTCCAGATAATCATGTGTGTATGGCGCACCGAATGATCGGCAGTAAAGCAGGAACAGGAGGATCCTCGGGTTACCATTACCTGCGCTCTACTGTCAGGTCAGAAGTAATTCTCACATCACTGCGATCTATTTTCAATCCATTCACTCCATATTCTGTAAAAACAGAAAGAGTAACTCTCTTAAAAACGAAAGGAAAAAGGGTACTCTACAGGTAGATTTCATTCATCAAAACTGTAGCAGAACCTTCAAAGGCACAAGAATAAAGCACCTTAAAGATACGCTAAAGCACCTTAAAAATACGCTAATATTTAGCGTATTTACATATGTTTCCCCAAGTGAAGGAGAACCCTTTTGGGGGCTTCATCAGTGGAACATCAGTGGATGTTCTTAAATGGTGAATGTGATGTGAGTTTAAAAACCTTTCCCAAAAGGTTTACAGAAACTTCACTTAATGGATTTCATTCATTCATTTGTCCGTTCGAGGAGTCTGAAATTCATTCGTTGTCTGTAACTGCTTTTCCAGTGCATTGTGTACGTCATTACTTAAGTCGATTCACAGACTGTTTGAACTTGACGAGATATATAAGAGGCTCTGACACTTCTCTTCTTGTTCAGCGACCGTTACAAAGTGTTCGTGGATTTGTTCAACTTGGCGACGTTCCTGGTGCCTCCGGCCTGGGTCCCCAAACTGAATCCCAGCGTCCATAAGTTTCCGTACACGGCCGAGTGCAATGACAGCTCGTACAGCTCCTGTGGCTCCTGCAGCAGCGAAGAAGACTAAACAATCCCAGTGATCTGGCATAAGCTGTCAATGCATGCCAGGGTTCACCCATAAAAATGGCTGCAGTTTGTCAACACCAGGAATAAGCAAGAATGTATTGACTTTTGTGTACATTTTGTAAGCATTTCACCATAGCGCAGTGGTCATAAGGCAGTATCAGACCTACATAAGCTGCTCATGACAACGGACATGAAGCTGTATGAAGATTTATAAAGGCTGACATTGAGTTCACTTATTTGAGTGAAATGAGATGTTACAACGACAGATATTAGCAGTAGCTTAGCATGTAGCTTAGCATGTTACACTGTGATGTAGCTCTGATGATGTGACTTAACAACAGTAAAACCTAACAAGCTTTGTCATTTTCAGTCTGTTTACGTAGCCTCATAGGAATGAGAGTTTAGAAATAGCTTCTGTATGTGCCATGTAGCCTAGCCTGTATGCTACATTTATATCTAATGTCCGTATAGCATGTAGGATCTTAAGGAATTCTTCAGAATTACTCAGCAGCTTGGTGACATTTGTAGGAATTGATATACGGCTAAACAATCAAGTAGTCCTTGTACATAGTATTTATTAGTTCTCTTATGTAACCGTAGGCATTAATCCATCCAGCACTTAAAGGAGTGGCAGGTCAATAAACAGGTTTTGATGATGATCTTGTACATATGTATTTTAGTTAACTGTATCCGAATGTAATTAAATATTAAGCAGTGTAAAAATGTATATTGGATTATATATTTTAGTAGGAGTGCTGATTTTGTACTGCACATGCAAACACTGTGAATAAACTTTCCCTGGTGTTCTAGACGCATTGTTTTTATAGCTTGCCTCTTGTTGTGTCTTATCACAAAACCACAATAACATCCATGTGCTTGTGCTGTGTAAATATTTGTGTATGTGCTAATGGTCGTGTTTAACGACCTCGACCTGTGGCTTCTCACTGATCAGCTGCCAGCGCTGATCGTTTTGGATTTGAGTGGTCAGTGATTTGAGAAGAAAAACACTTGTGGTCTGAGGAGGCTGATCAAACGCATCGGAAATTACTAGAATAAATTTTGGATAAGCACATAGCCGGAGCGACCTGTCAAATACGTCAAATCATTGGTACTGCTAATAGCAAGCGACTCCTCAGGGTGTGTAAGCGTAGTCCAGAATATTTAGCAGTGTTAAATGTAATTAATCAACTGCATGTCCTTGATCGTTGTTTTATTATTATTACATGATCACATGGGGGGATTGTTGGAAAGTGATTAATTTCATATTAATTCTATATTTTATTCAGATTCTCTTTGTTTTAGGTCACTGTGAACTCTTTCACAGTTGTTTGTCTCTTCTCTTCCTGTGTATCATCGGTTTATAACCATTTTCTATAATATGTGTTTGCTCCCACTGACGGTGGGAGAGCGTAACCAAGTCCCGACCAAGAAACATCTCTGTAAACATTTCCATCTCTACTTTAAAGTAAAACATCCTTACTCTCTTCACACGCGAGTGACTCTTTCTAATTCATTCTCAACAACCTCAACCAACACCTCCTCAATCCAACAAACATCAACATCAACACTGGTCTGGAAATGCTAATAAATATTTAGAACAGGCCTTTGCCATGAGCTCAGGCATGGGTCAAGGCCAGTGGTGTTAACATCCGTCTGATATTTGTTAACCTTGAAGCTCTGCTGAGGTATGTTCCTCCTCTTGTGCAGTTATGTTTACTTTAAATATAAAGTTTATAAAGAGAAAACGTTTGATTACTTCCCATGGTGTTCGTTGAAAGTAGTATAAAGACCCCCCACAAGTGATTTTGTGATAGAATTTGTGATCCAAAACTGATCATCCAACTTCAGTACCTGAGCTCACTGGTGTTCTTGTGGCCAAATGCCATCAAATTTCACAGAAATTGTACAACCTCTAACATCCCAGAAGAGTAAAGACAGCTCTCAGCTGATTTTGGCTGTATGGTCAAACTCTATTCACATTCCTCAGGGAAATAGGGTTCTTTGGAAGTTGGTGTTTATACACTTTCTGACTTTCTACTTGTCCTTCTCTCCAAACTAAATCTTAACTGGCTATTTCCCTCCTGCTCGGGTTAACCAAAACAACATGACCCTGACCCAGGGCACAGACGGTTTCATAAACAACGGAATTCTGTTTGAATCTGCTGTCAAAAAGCTACGCTGTGTGCCATGCTGCTGAACTTGGACTCAAGGTGGGGGTTCACATAAGGGTTTTAAGGTTATCTTTCTTTTTTTTAAAGCCTTGTCTGTAAAAAAAATGAAATAAATGTATTAATAAAGCAAAGGAGGGAAAGCATTTCCAATGCAAAGAAGTGAAGGATCCAACAATTTAAATACAATAATGATAATAATAGTATTATTACAAACATTAAACATTAAGCATTACACAAAACAGAAACACACACCAAAACAGAAAACCGCAGGGTCAATTTATCACAATTATAAATATGACATAGAAGCAATACAACAACACATGGTACAGATTAAACATAAGACGACATGTACAATCTATTAATTAAAGAAGAAATTGACGTGCAAGTACAGAGTTCCAGAATTGTAGTAGAAGTCTAGTACCAGAGAGTGTGAAGGTGTGTATTGAGAAGGGCAGACAAGAAGAAGGTGTGTGATCGTGTAAGTATTTGAAAACCACAATGAATATTTGGTACTGTATATTTGTGTGTTTTTATTTTTATTTTAATATTTTTACACAGTTATTTATTGTACATTTAAAGGTACATTTACACAGTTTGTATCTTTTGTGATTCACCTGTAAGGTACCCTTTTTATCTGTATAGACTGGAATGTGGAAATAGCTACTACGATGTGGACATACTTACACCCCAAAGAGCACAGCTTTACAGGAGTCCAGTTTAGATTTAACAAAAAGCTGCATGCATAAGGGTCTCTGCTACAGAGCAACATTCTTAAGAGATAAATAGAGTTTTGGGAATGTTGTTGATGTATGGCAAAGGTATTTCAGTACTGATTATAAAGATTAACAAAGCTTCTATAAGTATATGGAATATAACATGTAAATACCAGCTTTAGATCCACATAAATATCATAACGTTCACAACATAAATACATCCTGTCCTGTTTATATCAGTTGACTGTTGGCCTTGGGGCAGGTTGACTCAGTTCAGTTTGGTTAACCTCCAGTACACAGAGGTGGGGTCTTTGTTGCACCATGAGGTACAATGTGGCAAATAGAACTGCTTATTTTATTGTATATCATTTGTATACTCATCACAAACTGTAGTAATTCAGTCACAAAAATGTGAGGGTCTGATGTTAGTTCTGGGTGATGAAAAGTCCTACATCTCACCCTAATGCTACTATGCTAATGCTACTATGCTAATGCTTCATGTTTTTGTCAGAGGGGTGGGGGTTATTTATATCCCTCTACCTAGCACTGGACGTATGGCTTTAGGATAATGAGCAGCTGCTCCTGGGCACCTCATCTGATATCATGATTTTCTCTGTGTGCCTAACTGAAGGTTGTGTGCTAGTCAGAATACGTTTGGAGATAGAATACCTCAGACCCCTCTATCACTATTATACAGTCGCCCACTAGAGGGCAGTGAGAGTGTATTGGTGGTGATGTGCCTGCAGAAATGCTGCCCACTGCTAGACTCAGCACTGAAATGAGATGAAGATGGGGGTTGGGAAATTGGGTGGGTGACATGTTTAATCAGGGTTGAGCCCCAATCTGGAGGAAGTCCGTCTCCTTCAAGTCCCTTAAGACTTCATTTGAAAGCTAATTGGCACCCTCGCATTGCTATTTCCTGTGGCTATCTTCAATCAGCTGAAGTCAGTGCAACGCTGCGGCCGCTGACTTGGGAGGAAACAAGGTCAGGCCAAAACATCAGGCCCTGGAGTGGACATCCACAGCCAAAACAACCAAATGAAGCATTCTAAATTTGTGGTTCTCTCCAACAGTTTTCCTCTGAAAGCCTTTATGTTCATCTTGGATGGTTTCTTAATCAAAAACAGCAGCCTCTATGGTTTTACGTAACATTTGGCTACGGCACGGCAATTACCTTGAAATCATATTTTCTTGTTTTTAAACAGAATCTCGTTAAACCCCAATATTATAAAACTCTACAGGACCTCATTTCTTTGTGATTCTTGATCTGCTTCGAACCTGTTATAGCTCCAAACTTCTGTTGAAGTTCCTGAGAAGTCCACATTGCTTTTGCCAATGCTCCACATCCTGGGCTTGTAAGCAAGTTTCCCAAGGCAGTGGGGAGCAGGGGGAAAAATGAGTGGAGTCTAGTCCCTGCTCCTTCCCATCTGGTTGGCAGATTGCAGCTTGAGATTAATGGATGTGTCACTATGCTCACAGTCTCATGAACCCTCAACAGGTCTGTGTCTGATTAGCTGTCGCAGATTAAGAGCATGGCCTTGATTACTGCCTCAAATGTGTCCTCCGAGAGGCATTTACAAAGGTACTGTCACCCCGTTCATATTTTGTTTGTTTTCTCTTCCTCCATTCCATGCATTCTGCTTTTTATTGCACTTTGAAACCTTCTTCGCCGTATTCTGCTTCCCTCCCTCCTTCCCCATGTCTCGTTCGTCTGTGCACACTGTGCACATGCTTTGTTTCTCACACATGTTTTTCTGTTTCACAATACTCAGGTGCTCATTAAGCAAAATAGCCACAGCGCAAGACCTTACAAGGGCCCGTTTTCCATTACGCTCTGGTAATCACACCTCGATTTAACAAGCAAAGGCCCCAATGCTGGGAACTAAAATACAGCACCCCTGTAAACACCCAAACAAGCTGAGATTGAAAAACAAAAAAGCTACAACTTGAAAAATCCCTGCCCCAAATGTAGAGTAGAGTTCTCGGCTTCTGCTGTAACCTAACTCTGCTGGTGAATTCAGTTGCTCCTGGCAAAGAGCTTGGTGTTCGTGTCCAGGCTAAATGAGTAAGACCGAAGATTAAGGAGAGGACACTGGCTCCTGGTAGAGTCATTACAGCTGAGTCTCTCTTTCTTTTCTCTGTCTGCTATGGACTATAGTCAGTGGTCAAATAATATGACACATTCAAGGTGCTTTAAATTTTCTAAAGAGCTGGGAGCACTGATGTAATTCATCTTTATCTAATGCCACGTTTGGGCGGCACGGTGGCACTGCAGGCAGGTGTCGCAGTCACACAGCTCCAGGGACCTGGAGGTTGTGGGTTCGAGTCCCGCTCCGGGTGACTGTCTGTGAGGAGTGTGGTGTGTTCTCCCTGTGTCCGCGTGGGTTTCCTCCGGGTGACTGCCTGTGAGTAGTGTGGTGTGTTCTCCCTGTGTCTGCGTGGGTTTCCTCCGGGTGATTGTCTGTGAGGAGTGTGGTGTGTTCTCCCTGTGTCTGCGTGGGTTTCCTCCAGGTGACTGTCTGTGAGGAGTGTGGTGTGTTTTCTCTGTGTCTGCGTGGGTTTCCTCCGGGTGACTGTCTGTGAGGAGTGTGGTGTGTTCTCCCTGTGTCTGCGTGGGTTTCCTCCGGGTGATTGTCTGTGAGGAGTGTGGTGTGTTCTCCCTGTGTCTGCGTGGGTTTCCTCCGGGTGACTGTCTGTGAGGAGTGTGGTGTGTTCTCCCTGTGTCTGCGTGGGTTTCCTCCAGGTGACTGTCTGTGAGGAGTGTGGTGTGTTTTCTCTGTGTCTGCGTGGGTTTCCTCCGGGTGACTGTCTGTGAGCTGTGTGGTGTGTTCTCCCTGTGTCTGCGTGGGTTTCCTCCGGGTGCTCCGGTTTCCTCCCACAGTCACAAAAACACACATCGGTAGGTGGATTGGCAACTCAAAAGTGTCCGAGTGTGTGAGTGAATGTGTGTTGCCCTGTGAAGGACTGGCACCCCCTCCAGGGTGTATTCCCGCCTTGCGCCCAATGATTCCAGGTAGGCTCTGGACCCACCGCGACCCTGAACTGGATAAGCGCTTACAGATAATGAATGTAGTTCACAATGTAGTTCGACTGTTGCTCTGCATACAATTTTAGCCCCCTTTCACCCTTTTCTTCAATGATCTTCAAACGGATTCCCAAAGGACCACCTCAGAGCAGGTGTGATTTAGCTGTTGGATCATACTCCACTGTTTTGCTTTGACATCCATGGATCAGACCCTGCAGTGCTGCACGAGTTTTTAAACACTGTGCCCAATCTCTGTCCACTCTTGGTCCATCTTGTGGATGCAAAGTCAGAGACAACAGCCCATATGTTGCTGCAGTCGCAGGATGCTGTTAGCTGCATATATTTTCTCTGCTCCGTGGTGGGAACATGGCTGTTGTTATGGTTATCCATAAATGCTTCAGGTGTCTGTTCAAAACAGCTTCTGTCAGTTACCACATTTCTATATCATCAATGCTGGAGGCTGCATGACAGGATGTGTGCATTCTCAAGCACCATCTCTGTTAATCTCATTCCAGCAGCACTAAACAGATCTGTGTTATATGAAATGTGAGCATGCCCAATGAGGTCTGTGTTATTCTTATGAAGCAAGAACTTGGAATTTTATATTGAATTTCTCCAGAAACAGCCCAAAATGATAAGACAGGAAGTTTTAATCCCACTATTTACGCAATGCTGAAATGCAGTTCTCAGGAACATTTTTCCCAAAAGTTTTCATGGAGAAGTCTTTGTGTTTTTCCAGTTTTGGCCAAATGCAGGAGCTCAAGTCAAACACTTTCGTCTGACCCCAATGTGGGACATTTCCACAAGCCTCTCTCTCTGTCTCTAAGTAATGAATTATTCACAAAATCATTCGGGACAAGACAGAAAGTACTTGTTCACAGCCCATCAGTGAATATATGATTTTGTCTTCTAATTGTATCTCTTCCTGTCCGAAACAATCGCGTACAGTCTGAAGGTCAGTCTTCTTGAAGATGCAGAGACGGAAAAAGATTTAAATGTGGAATGGCATACAGGAACTTGACTTGAGTTCAATTGTCAGAGCTCCCACAATTCCCACCGAATTTAAACAGAAAAGCACGTAATGTGATCCAGGAGCAGGAGTCACCGGGCATGATTGAGAGTTTAACCACAACAGATAAATGTCTGAAAGAACATTTGTTGTGGATATTGGAACATCTGCAGCATTTCTCTGGAAAGGCCCAAACGGCAAAGGCTTAGAGTCTGGATTGTGCTTTGCCTACTTCCACTGAATTTCAGCTAAAACCTTAGAAGCAGTATTTCATATGTTTCGAATTTGTGGATTCAAAGACCTGTCTGATGAGATTTGTAATTGCACAGAACCTGCGGAAGACTACTTTTTACTATAGTTGTGGTGTGGTCTAATTTCAGAGTAAAATCATCTGAGGAGTGGTCACAGAGGGCTCAGTCAAACCTTGGGATGTAAGATATATACCGCCATTCTCATCAGCATAATACTTAAGAAGTTTTATAGCATTTAAAGGCAAAAATGTAAACTATGTCAATTATTTTTCATGTGAAATTATAGTCCATATGAATAAGGTAATTGATTAAATACGCTCACAATGTAGAGAGCAATAATGTTCAACAAACATAGGAAACTAAAAGTAGAGGAAAGTCTCAGGCTTCCTGTGGATGGAAATAAACCGCCATGTTTTATATATAAAATACTGGCCACTGGTTTGCTATCATCAGCTAAGAACATTTTAGCTAAGAGAATGTATAGTAACGTTACTGTAGCAAGTGCAGTCAAAACATGTATGTGCTTAACAAACAGTGCGTTTGATGTATTTATTTAAAACTATGTGACGTGACCTGAAAAAGTTCTGTGAAAACGTACCATCCACACAGTTTTCAGAATTAATATACTAGAATTGGCAGGGGAAGTTGCAGCAGCATATTGATATAATTTATTAAAATATGTATATATTTATAATAATATAATATCACAAGTGGCCACTCAAAAGTGTCCATAAGTGTGAGTGAGTGTGAGTCACCCTGTGGAGGACTGGCGCCCTCTCCAGGGTGTGTACCGACCTTGCGCCCAGTGAATCCGGGTAGGCTCCAGGCCCACCGTGACCCTGAGCTGAATAAGTGCTTACAGACAATGAATGGATGGATGACTAATATCCCCATCCACACTGACAAATGCTACAGCCTTCAATTAAAAAAAATACATACTATCACTTTAAAGGGATCATTCGTTCATTGTCTGTAATCGCTTCTGCATTTCAGGGTCACGGTGAGTCCGAAGTCTACCCAGAATCACTGGGCGCAAGGCGGGAACACACCCTGGAGGGGGCGCCAGTCCTTTACAGGGCAACACACACACACTCACACATTCACTGACAAACTCACACCTACGGACACTTTTGAGTCGCCAATCCACCTACCAACGTGTGTTTTTGGAGCGTGGGAGGACACCGGAGTACCCGGAGGAAACCCAAGCAGACACAGGGAGAACACACCACACTCCTCACAGACAGTCACCCGGAGGAAACCCACGCAGACACAGGGAGAACACACCACACTCCTCACAGACAGTCACCCGGAGGAAACCCACGTAGACTCAGGGAGAACACACCACACTCCTCACAGACAGTCACCCGGAGGAAACCCACGTAGACTCAGGGAGAACACACCACACTCCTCACAGACAGTCACCCGGAGGAAACCCACGCAGACACAGGGAGAACACCCCACACTCCTCACAGACAGTCATCCGGAGGAAACCCACGCAGACACAGGGAGAACACACCACACTCCTCACAGACAGTCACCCGGAGGAAACCCACGCAGACACAGGGAGAACACACCACACTCCTCACAGACAGTCACCCGGAGGAAACCCACGCAGACACAGGGAGAACACACCACACTCCTCACCGACAGTCACCCGGAGGAAACCCACGCAGACACAGGGAGAACACACCACACTCCTCACAAACAGTCACCCGGAGCGGGACTTGAACCCACAACCTTCAGGTCTGATCTTAATCTAAGCAATAGTAATAAACAAAGGCAAGGAAACTTACATTTTATTTAACCATTTGACTGATTTTATTTGCAGCCTTCCCTTGATGGTTTGTGATATTTTGATCCAGTCCACATCACAGAGCTGCTATAGATTATGTAAAAGTGTATATGTCTTGTTTGAATGCCTGAATGACTCATATTTTCCAGTGATTTTAGCAACCACCTGGGATAATACAATCCCTGTGACCTGTAAGCGATTTAGTCTGGCTTCCTAAGGCAAATTAAAGTTAGTTTTGGATGCGGGATTCTCCAAGGGTCATAATGAGTGGTCAAGTAAACATCCCACTTGAACATCTGTAATGATTTGAACTTCAAGGCTACTAATCCCTGCGTGAACTGTTCTTTGGAGTTGTAACACTGTGTAATGCTTGTTCTGAATGTCTTCCTACCGTGTTCTGTTCTCTAATGTATTGTATACGTCTGACACAATCACTCCTCCTCTTGATCTTTTACATCTCTTTAATCATTGTTACAGACCCAACTCACAGATGTTTCTTCTTTATGATATGGGCCTCTGGTTAATCTCACTTGTAAACTTGTGCTGCTTAGATAATCCTTTCATACACCTGGCATTCCCTCATTTTTATTTCTTACGCTTTGAGGGAGTGTCATGGATAAATATGTGTTCTCAGTCTGTCTCTATCCATCTCTAGGAGAGTTACTCCTTTTTGATATATTTCTTTGACAATATCTGTTATAAAACACTATATTCATGTAAAACTGTAAGTTAAAATTAAGAATACTGTGTGGATACATAATTAAATTCCACCACCAGCATGGTGATATCATCTTAGTGTGTGTTGTTCTGGTGCAAGTGGATCAGACACAGCAGTGCTGCTGGAGTTTTTAAACCCTGTGTCCACTCCTTTAGACACACCTATACTGTCAAATCAGCTTGGATGTAAAATGGACGCTACATGACGTTTTTTGGTTGGTGGACAGAGGTAGGCAACACTGCTGTGTCTGATCCACTCTCCACTCACGCTAGCAGGGTCCTGCTTTTTGGGGTCCTATTGAAGAGCATGACTTATTTGTTTATCTCTTTTCTTGTTGCTTTTGTATTCACAATGTCTGTTTTGTCGTTATAGCATCAATAAAAGAAAAAAGAAAAAAAAACAGTTGGAAATACAAAGTGCTCTGGCCTGGTCAGTGGAGCTAGAAACAAGTAGGTCATTTAAAGGCTATGACTGATTGGTGTATATATACTGTATAATATACACTGTAAAAAAATTCTTGTAAATTTTACAGTAAAATAGTGGCAGCAGAGTTCCCAGCCATTTACCGTATTTTTACAGGAACACTACTGTATTTCAAATTTACAGCATATTACTGTAATTGAATAATACAATAATTTACTGTAAATACTGTGATTTACAGTAAAATACTGGCAGCAGAGTTCCCAGCCATTTACCGTATTTTTACAGGAACACTACTGTATTTCAAATTTACAGCATATTACTGTAATTGAGTAATACAATAATTTACTGTAAATACTGTGATTTACAGTAAAATACTGGCAGCAGAGTTCCCAGCCATTTACCGTATTTTTACAGGAACACTACTGTATTTCAAATTTACAGCATATTACTGTAACTGAATATTACAATAATTTACTGTAGCAGACTTGCTGTAAATTTACAGCAATTTTTACAGTGTATGTTTAGACCCAAATAGAGCAAGTAAAACAAGTCAAAAATGAAAAAGAGGAAAAGATGAAAGACATGAGTGAAGTCTCAGTGAAATATTTCACTATTAATTTCAACACAGGATTCAAAGAATAAATGAAATTCACTTTTATTTAACAGACTGTTTTTTTAACCAATGATGCCAGTAAATGTATTGCATCTTTTTTTTTCATCTTTCTTTATTTCTCTTTTAGTTCTGGGAAATACATACATATACATGTTCATGTTCACTATCAGCGTGCCAAAAATATATCAACGAACATCAGCAGCTGCATACTGCAGCCCTTACGTAAGTGTATTTATGTCTGTCAGAGACAATATATATATTCCATATGTTTGTATATACTCTCCAAGAAGGCTGAAGTGCAGGGGTTCTGGAGAAGCTAAGAGAGGTTTACATTGGTTAGCAGTGAGTCAACAATATATGGTTTGCCTGTCTATCTTCTGGAAGTCAAAATCTAACAGTTTACGTTATTATCTGTAACCAACCGCAACCAAAAGAGACCAGAAATGTGTCCAACAGAGTCTTCTGTCAAAGCTGTCTGTGCTGTAATAATGTTCTCCTCCCATTGACCTATCAGCATGACCCTCTCTTCTTTCAAGGTCTGACCTCTGACCCCAGACTTTCTTCTCTGACCTTATGGCCCATGACCTTTGCCTGCTTTTAAAATGCTTCAGATGCTGTGCTCTTTTTTTTTTTTTCTTCCTTTTTTCATCCAACACCTGACCTCATGCAGACTTCATTATAATCTGGTTTCCTTTACTGTACTCCAGGCCTATAGTCTGCTCTCTCATTACACACCATCACACCCCCTTCACAACACAGATACACACCCCTAAGTCGAGGCTGAATGAAGGCTCGCAGCTGCCAGGATCTCCCCAGATTTACAGTGAGAGCCCGCTATTAAAAGTTGATTAGTACCAGATGTCGTTCCCTCTACCCGTTCTGCTTGTAGTCTCAGGGGTTCAAAAAGATTTCTTTTTTATGCTTTTAGGGGCTGAAAAGAGCATGTGTTGTGTGTGTGTGAGAGAGAGAGAGTGACAGAAAAAGAGAGGGAGTGACAGAGAGAGAGAGAGAGAGAGAGAGACAGGCAGAAGCATGAGATCAGTGGAAAAAGCCCACTGAGCTTGGGCCAAAAGTAATTCTCCTGAAACAGAATTTTAAAACAGGAATGAATCCTTGCTTTGGGGGAGGAACACACGCCCGTTTCCGTTCGTTCACTACAAGGCAACCGTGTTCATCCAAAACAAAACACTCAGTAAACAAACACATGCAGATACCCGAATAAAATCTTTTGTCATCTCTATAACTTAAGTGTTATACCCCCATTTTGGACGTTAGGACTCCCTCAATCACACTCCCTGAAAACAGCACATGCTTCATCTGAGACCTCTGAAACCAGCCACTGCTTCTTTTTGAACTGCCATTAACAGAATCTCATTGAAGCTCAACACACTTGGAGGAGAGCACTAACTACCCAGTTCAGTTGTAATGTTAAGTGTGTTGGCTAGCATCGATGCTGAGTGTTGGGGGAAAGGGGAGGACCATCAGTGTGGACTTGCTCTTGCGCTCCTTGCCTCACCAGCATTTCAGATAACATGGCCGACATGTAAACAGCTTAAACTTTGTTTTGTGTTATTAAACCTACCGATTCCTTCTTTTGACCAATATATGTACAGCACTAACATGCGCAGTCTAACAGCACACACAGGCCTCCTCGTTTCCCCATTTCCCTGTGGCGT
This sequence comes from Hoplias malabaricus, assembly GCF_029633855.1. NCBI lineage: Eukaryota > Metazoa > Chordata > Actinopteri > Characiformes > Erythrinidae > Hoplias > Hoplias malabaricus. The sequence goes on along the minus strand of NC_089815.1, from coordinate 27,814,492 downwards.
GCCACCCCTAAGCTTCCCCTCTACCTCATCTCTCTTCCTGCCAACTCATTTAGTCCTCATCAGAGCCAAAGCTCAAAGTCAACACCAGCATTTCAGGCAGGGAAAATATACCTCAGTTCCAGAAGCCTTTAGCTCGCTTTTTCCTTCTGCCTTTAATACAAAACCACTGCATTTACAATGGCTCCAGTGTCTTCAGTCTCTCGGCTTGGTCCTTCACAACGTCTCTGTCGTTATGTGTTTATCCCCTTAGACTCTCTGGGTCTCAGTCTCTCTCTCTATAGACGCGCTCAGGTCTAGTTTTGTTTAGACTCTCTTGCAAGTCTTTAATGCCATTCGTGCATGTGCATGTGTGTGTGTGTGTGTGTGTGTGTGTAGGAGGCTGAGGGTGATTGTGGTAGTTGAAACCCACTGCTTGGTGGGTGGCACTTCTCTCATGAAGTTGAAATGTGTCATCATGAATGTACTGCAGCTCTAGAAACTGAAATGATCCAAAACACAAGATGTTAGTCACCAGCAACTGTGGCTTTGATGTTCCAAATGAAATACAAGTCAATTAAGTAAAATTTAATTAAAACCTGCATACAAACAACTCCCAGTGTAAAAAGCCAGTGTCTTATCTCAGGAAGAAACTTCCCCTCTACATCATCGACCATCTCAACGTGCGTATAATAACTTGAATTAATTTAATAAAGCAATCCAAGTTCATTGAATTATTCAGTTTAAATAAATAACTCAATTTTACTTCACGACTCAGCTTCATTATTTTTATTTTATTCAACTATTTGGGGATTAGTTAAAGCTGTTATTTTTTTTACTAACGAGGACTAGAGCTTGTCACTGAATTCCTGATATTTAAAATATCACTGGGTGTATTTAAAGTTAGAAATTATTTCCATACACATATCTTTAGTAGGGCAGCACGGTGGCACAACAGGTAATGTCACAGCCACACAGCTACAGGGACCTGGAGGGTGTGGGTTCAAGTCCCTCCATGGGTTTCCTCCGGGTGACTGTCTGTGAGGAGTGTGGTGTGTTCTCTCTGTGTCTGCGTGGGTTTCCACCGGGTGACTGTCTGTGAGGAGTGTGGTGTGTTCTCCCTGTGTCTGTGTGGGTTTCCTCCGGGTGACTGTCTGTGAGGAGTGTGGTGTGTTCTCTCTGTGTCTGTGTGGGTTTCCTCCGGGTAACTGTCTGTGAGGAGTGTGGTGTGTTCTCCCTGTGTCTGTGTGGGTTTCCTCCGGGTGACTGTCTGTGAGGAGTGTGGTGTGTTCTCTCTGTGTCTGTGTGGGTTTCCTCCGGGTGACTGTCTGTGAGGAGTGTGGTGTGTTCTCTCTGTGTCTGTGTGGGTTTCCTCCGGGTGCTCCGGTTTCCTCCCACAGTCCAAAAACACATGTTGGTAAGTGGATTGGTGACTCAAAAGTGTCTGTAGGTGTGAGTGAATGTGTGAGTGTGTGTCGCCCTGTGAAAGACTGGCGCCCCCTCCAGGGAGAGTTCCCGTCTTGCGCCCAATGATTCCAGGTAGGCTCTGGACCCACCGCGACCCTGAACTGGATAAGGGTTACAGATAATGAACATCTTCATTATTTATAAATGAAATATTTTGGAGATGAAGAGTTAAATAAGCAGAACAACTCTTTAATGTAGAACCTTTAAAGAACCACTGATTAACTGTACGAGTGCACATTTATGATTCCTAAATTTCTGGCTTGTACACATGGTTCTTTCCAGTAAAAGAAAAACTTAAGGTGTGACTTTCTGATCAGGTTTTGCTCCTCAGTTAAGAAGCACAGATGCAGGATCAGGCTCTAACATCCCCTCAGAGCTCTACATAATCAAAGGCGATGATTCCACACATTGGTGGCGCTGTTTCTCTTCCAAAGAAAGAGCACAGGCAGTGAGGGGGTGGCTTGTAAACGCCCACTTGTTGGCCGAGGCTGAGGTCAGGTTGCTGGTCTGATGCTGAAGAGATGCAGATGTTTGGAGAACTCCTACATCCTCCAGTGAGACTAAAGAAACATGATCCATCTAATACACCCCCCTCCTCTCTTCTCTCTCTCCATCTTTTTCTTTCTTTCTCTCTCTCTCTCTCTCTCTCTCACACACACACACCCTCCATCGTATCTCTCTTCAGTGTTTGACTATTTGATGTGTTCCAGAGCCTAGTTTCTGAGTTCTTTCTATTCTCATGCCTTTATAAACACAAACACACACACACATGTTAAGTAAGGGCCCACGTCCTTCAACATTTTTAAACCTACACTTCTCACAGTCTCACTGGGCATCAGATCACAATCTCTTCCGCCAGGACCTCTTACATTCACTGGATTCACCCACCAGGTGGTCTGTCTTATAACTCATATACACTATAAGTTCTTATGTTTATGGACATACCAGTTTGTGTATCCCACTACACTGAGGTCTCTAAAGACATACCCAGCTTATATAACCTCTAGAATGTGACACTCTTCAGTGGCTACATGAGCTGAAAGTCACTCTGCCCAAGGCCAAGTGTGGGCTAGATGCGTATAAAGCATTGTGCACTGTGTTGTGAGTTCTTGGATTTATCTGCATTGACTGAACTTCTTCAGGTCGCTACACACTGCTGTAATGTTACTAAAACACACCCATACACAGTAATTGAATTAAATGCAGTGATTTCTGCAAAGAGGTGTCCTTTGATTTTTTTTATTTATTTGTTTTTAATTTATTTTAAAGTGAAATCACTGTAATATTTTATGAATATTGAGGAACAAGACCTGAGAATCTGTCAAGAACAAACTAAGAAAAGCAGGGCAACTTTTGTTCATTTCTGAAATGTAAGTAGTTTTTTTTATTGTAAAATTAGATACAATCTTATACCATTCATACATATTATGACACGTTTTATTGACTTTCAGTTACTGTGTATATTCACAGGGAACAGCCTAAAAAATACACCTTTAGAAAATGTATGAATGTAACCTGGAAACTACCTGCTCTTTTTAACCTGCTTTATTTAATGGAAGATTGCAAGAGTCGTTTTAAGGCGTTTCACCAAAAACTCGCCTTTTCCTACCCGTATTCATGTAACCCCGCCCAATGTGCCTGATTGGGTAACATTGTCCTAATTCCTAGCCTATGATTGGCTAGCAGAAATTCAACCCAATCCGAGCTCAGAAGCAGGAAGACAACCAGCCAACCGACGCACAGTTGCCGACATCTGCGTTTACTATGCCTTAGCACGAATCTAACCAATCACAACGCAGCTAGAGGAACAGCAGCAGCCAATCAGAAGTCAGGGGGCTGGCCCTGGCGCAATACAGGTGGGGGAAAGAAGCCAGTCCTGAGTGAGGGGACGCGTCTTCCCTCGGAGTGCGCACTGGTGCTGAAGGTGGGGGGGATTAAAGGCGTATAAAGTTGAATTTTAAACTTCATCCGCTCTGTTTAGTGTCCCCCGGTTTGTCCTCGGTTTTTAGCCCGGTTCGGAGCTCAGGAGCATGGCGCTGAGACCTCTCCTCACCGCTCTCTGTCTCTGCGCTCTGGGTCCAGCTCTGAGAGCTCAGAGTGACAAATACAAAGGTAAAACAGCTGCTTTTTCTCTCTCCGTTTGCTTTGGTGATGTGTTTTAAGCATGCTTAGAGTTCTTAGTGGATTGATATTTGGTTTTTCAGAGTTGAAGTTGAAGCTTTTAGTCCCCGAATGCTTAAAGGTATCACGATATATCAGTGTCATATCGGGAGCAATAATACATGTGTTTAGTTGTCTGATATTTCAAGTCGATATTTATACATAGTGAATGCATTGTGGAAGAACGGTGTTATTACGCTGTCAGACAGCGTTCATTATACTGCATCCCAAGCTGAGGTCTATTTCTTGAATATAGATTTGCAAATCATCATTTCACATTCAAATGGTCATTTTATTTCACACTGCGAAAGCCTGTTAGTGATTAACAGTCCGATCTAAGACTGCAGTATTACAGTAAAACTAAAACAATTGACATTCTGATGCATCTCTACTAAAAGTCTTGTGGGAGGGTGCTCTTCTGGGTTAGAGCCTTTAAGAACAGAGCGCCAGTGGCAGTATAACGCTGCCTCTGTCTAGTGATCTACATAAACCATGTACTTCCAGAGGACTCAACGTCTATGCAGATGAATCCCTTTTGCCTAGTCCTACTCATCTGCTGAGTTCCCGTACCAATGATTATGCCCTTCATTAACAGGAGTGTTGTGAATACGGTGCTGGAAATCTTAGCTATGTGTGGGACGGTGAGATGTTGGGGAGATCCTGCTAAAAAACAATCCCTGGTCTATTGCAGCTTCGCTAACCTGGGAATATATAGAGAATCTTTTTTTTTTTTTTTGTTCAGTTTCATGCAGAGCTTGGTAGAGTAGATCATACAGCTGTTCCTCTGGGATCTTTGTAATACATGGTGCTCTTTGGAACAGGAATGAATCCTTGCTTCGGTGGAGAAACACACGCCCATTTATGTTTGTTCACTACAAGGCAACCGTGTTCGTTGGACCAAAGCGGTTAGGTTTAGGATAGACTTGAACGTAAGGCCCAACAGGCCATTGATGGATTTGCTTCAAAAGCAGGACACAAAATGACAGATGTATTAATAAACTATGATTTATCCAATCAAATAATAACGATAAGAACGAAGATGACTTGGAAAATGAGGCCAAATGTGACCTTTTATAATGAAAGTCCATTGAGCATTTTGCTACCCCTGGGAGTCATGTGACCAAATCACAAGTGCCCCTCCCATCACCAAGTAGGCTAAGATGGTGGACCTATTACTTCAATGGGATATGATTCGTACAAACGAGTGTATGGATAGTTACACAGAAACTCAAGGAGGCTTTACACCACATGTTTTGTTGTACTATCATCATGTATCTGGTATCTGTATGTTGTGTATTGAAAATGTGGTGTGAATGATAAAGGAGCGTCTTGACTTATTGCTGATTCTGACTGAATGTGTCGCCCACTGTAGAGTGCCCTGTGGACTTGTACTTTGTACTGGACACATCTGAGAGTGTGGCCCTCAGAGCCAAACCCCCAGAGTTTTACATCAACCAGATCAAGAACTTCACCAAGCACTTCATCGATGAACTGAGAGGCTTGTATGTGTCAATATGAACTAAACCAATGTGGCACTGTATCAACTGTATTGAGTTTAACATTGTCTTCCAATTACACTCGCTCTTTATCAATGAGGCAGCAGTCGTGCTAATGTCGTAGCAGTAGTTATGTCTTTCATTTTGATGTCAGAAATCAAAAGTATTTGGAGGAAGTTTTACAAAAGCATGTAAGATCATGGGATACAAACTAATTGAATTGGCCCTCTCAGTATATTTGAAGATACCAGGTATCATTTTGAGATATCAGAAAATGCTACGTCAGACATCAGAGGAAATACTGGATTGAATATCATCAGATCCAGTAACAAATCTGTCCTGAAATAGCACAAACACATTGTTTGATGTCATGTTGTTAGCAGTGTAGTTCTTCTTATAAATGGCGAGTTCACCGAGTTCCTTGTGTGAATTTCTTGTGAAATTACAGTTGTGATGTTTCTTTATCCAATAATAATAAGAACAAAGCTTCTGATTTGGCTGTTTCAGGCTCAACAATGCAGTAACTGCACTGTATAACTTTAGGAGGACAGTAGCAAACCACCCCCTCCCTCCCCTTTGATTACAGGACTGTAAAAGTGAATTACAATGTAGGGGGAGCCCATGAGCAAAAATACCAAATCGTACCTTTCCCAAAAGTGTTCTTTTAAGGCATAGTTGGTTTTAAAGGAAAAATTTGGAACTCTATTGGAAGATATCCACAGTAAAAACTGGTATCAAACCATCTCTACTTTTAGTTTTTAACATTATAATGTTTATAAAAATGTGCAACCCAGTTGCTTTGATTAAGTCGTATGTTCATCCTGCTTGCTAGACGGCAGCCTTGTGGTCGAGATTTGACGTGGAACTCTGGAGCTCTTCACTACTCTGATGAGATCCAGCTGGTCGAAGGCCTGCTCGACCTGAATACGCATCGTCAACGGCTCAAAAACTCCATAGATCAAATCAGTTACATTGGCAAGGGAACGTACACTGACTGTGCCATCAAAGAGGGAATCGCAGAGGTGCTCAGAGGGTGAGTAAACACACACACTTACATGCACAACCACAATACACATGTAAACGTGTAGTAACACCTTACTGTAAGTGGGCTGAATGAGGACTAACCTGACCTATATAAACATCTATAAAGACTGATTCCAGCAAGTGTCACTGGTACTAATAGCTACTCTAGTCTTACCTGAGGAATTTTTATAAGAACTGAGCATTGTTTAAATAAGCCTTCATAGATATCTATGCACTAGCGTTGTCACAATACCAAAATTAGGACTTTCGATACGATACCTGCCTAAATCTTGATACCAATACTGAAACGATTCTAAAACATAAAACATCAGGAAAATTAATGTACTTTCTCTACAAGCTGAGGGCGGTCAGCAAAATCGCTGGTATCTGCTTGTTCAGTGTGACGACACAGGTGACGTTTCACCATATCTAGGTCCAACCACGCCTTCAGTCCTGTATCATATGTTCATAAGACATGTTTACTGTTTGAATAAAGCTTAATGCCTCGAACGGTTATGTGATCTCAGTTCAGGAGTTCAGAAAAAGGAATGCATTCAACATAAAAGGAAGCAAACGTGTCTTTGGCAGCACTGTTTTTGCACATTCGCAGCTCGTTCTGATCTGTGTGAGCTGCCGTGCGGTCCGACTGTGCTGCTCCGACTTTGGAGCAGAAGAGCTGCAGTGAGGGAGCTGTGTCTCCCGGAGCTCCATACACGGGAGCTGTGTCTCCCGCTCACGGTCAGTCCTGGTGTTCTAACGAGTCGTGCTACCGGCGATTCTCTTCTATAAAAAGTAGCTAAGGTTTGTGCAGAAAGTCGCTGGTGCTAGTCGGGTTTTTTGTTTTTTAAAGAGAAGGCAAAGCACACTGCCCCCCTGTGGCACTCGTTGGAAATGCTGGAAATACCGCTCTTATTTTTAAACGCTTCTTCTTAAAGTACCGGTACTCATTATATGCGGTATTGTACGGTTTTTGATGACAAAGTATTGCGATACTTTTCTAGTATCGATATACCATGCAGCATTATTCTACACTAAATCCACTTAGGACTGATTTTGCTCTCATTGTAATGAAATATAGGATTATTACTGTTCTATAGGTACTACTGTGCATATTGATTTCCACATAAAAATAAACGATCCCAATTCTGATATCACTATATACGTGGATTTTATATTTTTTCAACATGTACAGACACTTATGTCCAGCTTATTGTTCTAAATCATTTAAAAGTGCTTATAGCTTATGCTGTGTTTGTCCCCAGGGGCTCCCACTATCATGAGAATAAATACATTGTGGTTGTGACGGATGGTCATCCTATTACTGGCTACAAAGAGCCCTGCGGAGGAATACAGGAGGCAGCAAACGAGGCCCGGCAACATGCCATCAAAGTGTTCGCTGTGGCCATCACCCCCGACCAGGAGGTACTGCACCTACGTTTGGTGGCCAGGAAGCATAAGAATGACCACGTGTTTCTATGATTATGGAAGCTTTCTATTACAAGCGCTACAGAAGAAATGGATGATAATCGTAAAGATAAGTATAACTAATAACTTTCCTAATGTCACCCCTGCAGGACACCAGATTGTCTGTCATTGCCACAGATGCATCCTACAGGCAGAACTTCACTGCTGCGGACAACACTCGCTCCACACAGATGAACACCATCCACACCATCATTAACATGATCGTGAGTCTGTCTTTGGCTATTATCACCAGTTTCTTCTAGGCCAATGGTTCCCAAATCGGAGAGCACGCCCCCTACGGAGATGCAGGGCTATTGCAGGGGGTGAAGCAGGACAAATTAATGAGAAATTGTTTTGTATAGTTTAAGAAGTTGCAGTTTTGTATGAATTACAGTGTTCACAAATTATAATTATTATTAAAACCGGAGGGAATCTACCTCTAGAATTGCAAAATTTCTGAGTGACCTCAGATGGTCTTTATGAATATTCTGTGACACAAAACATTTCAATCTTTTATTATTTCTGTCGACATTTCCAGAAGTATGAAGTTTTTCCCGTTACCTGACGTAAGCATGTAAAATCTCTTCAAAGAAAAGTTTTAAATGAATTAGTTTATTATTGTAAAATATTATATATCATTTATTTACTTTTTTTTAATTTACTTTAGTAAATTTACTTAGTGTCGCAGTCACACAGCTCCAGGGACCTGGAAGTTGTGGGTTCGATTCCCGCTCCGGGTGACTGTCTGTGAGGAGTGTGGTGTGTTTGCCCTGTGTCTGCGTGGGTTTCCTCTGGGTGACTGTCTGTGAGGAGTGTGGTGTGTTCTGCCTGTGTCTGCGTGGGTTTCCTCCGGGTGACTGTCTGTGAGGAGTGTGGTGTGTTCTGCCTGTGTCTGCGTGGGTTTCCTCCGGGTGCTCTGGTTTCCTCCCACAGTCCAAAAACCCACGTTGGTAGGTGGATTGGCTGCTCAAAAGTATCCGTATGGGTGAGTGTGTGAGTGTTGCCCTGTGAAGGAATGGCGCCCCCTCCAGGGTGTATCCCGCCTTCCACCCAATGATTCCAGGTAGGCTCTGGACCCACCGCGACCCTGAACTGGATAAGGGTTACAGATAATGAATGAATGAATGAATAATATATAATATAGCCAGCCCACCAACATAGGGAGACCCTGACGTACCTAATAGCTCATTGACCACATGAATGACCTCTCAGTATTCATCCAGATGTCAAGTCCTTCCTATAATGCATATTGTGCATGAGTTGTATAGTAGTTATTTAGCTAGCTATTTTCTTTTAGTCGTACTGTACTGAAGATTAGTAACAAATTAACAAATACTCCAAGGATAATAAGGATGTTAAGAATGTAAAATAATAAGCTATAAATTCATTTTTAACTGTGGTAATCAGACTTGGCTATAATTCTTGTTTTCTTTGTTCTCTATTCCAGACTAATGAAACCAAGGATGTGGTATGTTTGTTTATCCCGTTTTTTTTTTTCATGTCTAATTCACTTGTCCTTGATAATCACCGTATTTAACTATTTGCACATGTTTTTCTTTTGTAGTGCTGCTCCTTCGACTGCAGTGTGAGTATCCTCCCTGGTGTAGTCTAAAGCACAGATGTGATTTGTTTCATTGCATGGTATGTGTTGTTATCTGATTGTTTAATATGGTTTGTCAGGCCCCTGGAGGCCCGGTTGGACCTCATGGAGAAAAAGGGAGCACTGTAAGTATAAATACCAGCATACAGCTGAATACATGTTGTTATTTTTATGTTTTTATTGTCCTCTTGGACAGCTGCAAGTATCATATGAATAGTATGTCAATACCACTGCATATGGACACTGTCTTTATCCACGTATCCATGTTTTCTTTCTCTTTATCTCTCTGTAGGGGGAGACTGGTAGACCAGGAATGCCAGGAGAAAAGGGAGATGTTGGACCTGTGGTGAGTACACATAAGGAACATAGCACACTGTTTATACCTCCTAAAGCTGTACTGTATCGTCAGAAGACATTCAGCAAATACAAACCTCACATAGATTACACAGACGGATTAGCATGGCTTTATTGTTTTTACTGTAGTAATGATAATTATTCAAAGAAATGTATTTTTCAGTGTACACTCATCATTCTTTTAAAGCCCCAGGGAAGGGAAATATCTGGCTTAGTCCTGAGAAGGTTAATAATGGTTTTCAGGCCTCACTGTAGACAAAGCATGTTTTTGAATAATATTCCTATAGCCAAGAATAAGCTGTATCTTGACCAGTCAGGATGCAGATCTGGGATGTCCCGTCCATGCCAGTCTCTGGGTTGTCTGCTTTGTACACACTCCTTATGGATTATTTCTGTCTTGTTTTTCAAACACACTGTTTTAGCAGCTTGGAAGGCTGTGATTTGTCCTCACAGTAGCACCTGGTTTTCCTATAGTCACTGTATCAGTAGTTGTTAAGGGCTTCTGGCTCGATCTGTTGGTGTTAAATAGAGAGAGAAGTAGGGCTGATGACTTTTGACTTTCCTCAGCTGTTAGAATAACGTTTTCTAGTTTCTAGACAATACACACATGCACAAACATCATTAATTTATATTCCTTGACATGCTCACACACACACACATAGATGTATATATACATATATACACAAGCTCACACAGTTCTGGAGCAGGACCATCTTCTCCATTTAGCACTGCCTCCTTAGCCAGCAGTTCCATTATTTGCAGTTGAATGTTTATAATGGTGTAGACACAACATCATTTGCAGTATTAAGATGTTATAAAAGGGCAGCAGAGGACAGGCAGTATCCCTCTGGGTGAATATTGATCGTGAACAATGCTGCTTCCATGGCCAGCTTCAAGATAAGAATTCAGACTTCACGTAAGTGTATTTCACACTCTAAGGATATTGTTGGCTGAGTTCTTGCCCAGACCTTGAAGTGCAGGTTAAAGGGAGTGGAGAGTGCAGTGATAAACGGAGAGCTTTCCAAAGTGCCAAAAGATAGTGTAAGATTAATCACAATTGTTAAAAGAAGGCTTCCCAAAACAGCCATTAATTCCCATGTTATAATGCACTCAACAGCTAAGGTTATCACAGGGAACATTACTTTTGTTCCTGGCCTAGAACTATTTTACACAATGCACAGCTCTCTGGTTGGTTGGGTATTGATTTATTTACAATGTTATAATAATCTGTCTCTTCCCAATAGGGAGATCCTGGTGATCCTGGGCCAGTCGGTTACCAAGGCATGAAGGTCTGCTTTTATCGTTATTTTAGCTAAGAAATATTTACCTTTCTTTATTGTTAGGCTTGAATAATTCTTCTCAAATATTTCCTCTTCCTCTTTTTTTCCAGGGAGACCAAGGAATAAGAGGTGAAAAGGTGAGCGGACAAATTATTTTAATTCGTTTTACGTATCTGAGTTTTTTTCTGTAAGCTGGTTGACTGGGAGACGTCTTTAATCGGGGTTTGTCCTTCTTTCAGGGAGAGAGAGGCCACAAAGGTTTCAAGGTAAGACCTCTGCCACTGACTACAACCCATTTTCTCTTTTGTGGTTCTATGAAAAGAACCATTTTGCCCATGCTATAATGTTTTTTTTTTCTTCCAGGGGGAGAAAGGGCACCCAGGAAGGGATGGAATTGATGGACGTAAGGTAAGTGCTTTTTCTTCTAGAGCACATAACTCTCCTAGGCCTCTTTCACACATGCACTGTATCCAGAAACATTCCAGAGTGTACCCGGAGGATCTGTATGTGGGAACGTGACCACCCACAACATTCGTCCCTGACATTACCTGGATGTTATGCCACGCCTAAACCACGTGTTTCATTTCCCACTGTGAGAACGAGCCTCCAGCTGTTAGCATCATGTGCGAAAGACCCCGGGACATTTCCAGACCGAATACTTCGGAGTTTCTCTAGAAAATCTCTGGAGTACATGTGTGAAAGAGGCATTAGAGACCATCACATTTTCCACAGACTTCTACAGTTCATTTTATTTACTCCTAAACCTGCAATTTTCCAAAAGCACCCACTTAATTCAGCTCCTTCAGGGCAACAGCACTGAAGAAATTAGACTTTACTGCTTCAACATGGATGACTCACCAGGACCTCGATCATTTGTTAAACAGCTGCATCGGGAGCTTGTATTCATCTTGTATAATCTAGAATGAAATGAGATGCCCTAGAGCAGCTGCACATGGGCCTAGGTCTCCAATATCAATGCCAGGTTTGCACAGGAAGGTAATAAAGCACACAACATGGGGATAACCCTGATTCATGTCAATGTCATGTGTATGTACATAAATGTAATCAAATCCTATCCTAAATAATCTATTTTAAAACCTTCCCAGAAAAATAGAAAGAGGAACAAACATCCTGTGGATGACCTTTATTTTAGAGGAAACGTGGAGCAGGGGTCCAAACTTTGGCCGTTTTTTAATGTGTTTTCTTTCTCACTCTTTCAGCATGTGCCCCTCGATAATTCTAAAACCTCCTGTATTTATCTTGAAAGCCTTGCAAATGGTTTGACATCAATGGGCCTAGTCTTTTGTGGTGATTCATGTCAAATTCAGAAGCCATTCATACTCCTACAGAGTTTTAACACTGTACTCACACTGTGGGACGACCCTTTGTTTTTACAGCATGCTGTGCCTCCCTGTCGGTTCAGACAAGCCTGGATATTAATGCTGGACGTGTGTTTGTGTTTTATCTTACAGGGTGAGCCAGGGTTTGCCGGGCTGCCTGGTTGCAAAGGGTCGGCTGGGCCAGATGTAAGTCTAAACCATCACTTCCCCAGGTGTTTGCAGGATATTACAGTGCGAAAGCATCTTCTGACTGTGTGTGTGTGTGTGTTGGCTAGTCATTAGTGGAACAGATGGCTAAGTGGCTGGGCTGTGTGTGTTACTCCTCTTTTAAAAGAGAAGTCTTCTAGGCACTGTGAGCTCATTGGGCTGTGGCCTCGCAGCTGCACACAAGTGCTTCCACTAAGCAAATGTTCCACTGGTCCCCCATATTCCTGAACGCATGCTTCTGTATATCACTATGGCAACAGGAGAAATATTTGAAGTGGAGAAGACCATCACTCATTAATAGCAAGTCATACATCTGATGTTCTTTGTCTAAATATTTGCTACTGGATGCAGTGCTGTACATTCCCCACTTTAAGAATCACTGATTGGTCCATAATGAAGATCAAGAAGATCCACACGGCCACATTTCATTGGTCTTAGCCACAGATGTCCCACCTCTCTGCTCAGCTGATTGATTTATTATCCGTCACTCAGACTTAATCCACAGACCGGCTGTTTTTGCTCAGCTTGCATCTGGGGTACAGGATTGAGGATGTTTGCCTCTCGAGGAGCTAAACATTTACCAAATCTGACATCCAGGCCACACTCGGAGCTTGCACTCTGAAGACTGTGCTTTATTTACATTCTGTAATAACGAGTCCACCAGTGCGCAAGCATGGGTTTTATCTCTGGGACCTGCAAAAGTTATCACAGACAACGTTTCCCCTCCTTTAATTCAGCTTTTGCCTTCCATCACAGGGTTTGCAAGGAGACCCAGGACCAAGGGGAGACTCTGGTCCTTATGGAGTGAAAGGAGACAAAGTAAGGAGCTGATTTTCCCTCTTCTCAAATGTATCTGTCATATTGTATTCCAAACACATGACTTAGACACCAGGGGTTTGCTATTCTCCTGAAATATACATCTTAAAAGCTGTGCATTGAAGCGTCAGCCACAGACACGAAGCTGAGTGTGCCGTTGGTGAAAGTGTGATAACATAAGGGCGTATCTTCTTAGGGTGAACCTGGCGCAGACGGCGGTCCTGGAAGACCTGGTAACTATGGAGTTCTTGGAGATAAGGTAAAGTAAACGTTCACTCCCTGGAAACAGAGTTTCCTTTTTCTTTTTCTTTCTCAGAGTTTAAGACCTTGTCCCATCAACACATCTCCACTGCTTGTTTTTGTAGGGTGACAGAGGACCGAAAGGGGCCAATGGAGACAAAGGGGAAAGAGGAGATGATGTAAGTGCTCTTCTTTTTCACAATGCTGTCGATAGGTTAAATATACATGGTGGATTCTGCACATAGAGTGCTAAAGTTGTAGAGTGTAAGAGTCTGGATTGATCAGACGTGTGCGGCTGAGGCTGCGAATAAGGGATTTTAATGAAAAAGACCGGAAACCAAGGGCAAAAAGCAAAACCAAGAATTAATCAGGAATATAAGACAATAAGGGAAAAATATCTCAGAAATAGAATCATAAATAGACTCAATACTTCTCAAAGAGCTCATGCAAACAAACAGAGTGCTGATAGGCTGAAGACTGGAACTCCTGGGTCAGGTGATCTCGCAGGGTGTTCTGGGAAATGGAGTCTCTAGCGGCTAAAGACTCATTAATCTGGAATAATTAGTACCTAAGAGCTCTACATACATACAGAAACTCTAGGGTAACGCATGCACACAGAGCTAATTCTAAATATGATATGGTCACCCACCTCCCTCGACTCCAGCTCTATGTCACACCTCCTTTAAACCTGACTGACAGTGAGAAAGGCTGTGAATTCTAGAGACTTGACCCGTATTAACATGATCGTTTCTTTATTACAGGGACCACCAGGACCAGATGGCCCTAGAGGCGATAAAGTAACATTTACATTTACATCTGCCTTTGACTTGTCAGAACATGTCTTCATATTTTTGATGGTTTATTTATAAATAGTTTTACTGCAATCCATTTACGCTGATTAAAGGTTTGCCATTTGGATCTTTGCAGGGTTCGCTAGGAGAGAAGGGCGAGCAAGGGTCCAGAGGAAACAGAGGACCCAGAGGAGACCCTGTAAGTAAACCGTCCTTCATCAGATGCGTAACATAACAGTCCTAATGGAATTATCCATGTGTTCCTTCGGTGTTGAAAAGGCCCCATGCTTTTCACCTCTTCTAGTTTACAGCTCAGTTTAGACTTTAAAGTCTAGATGCATCTGTCACTGTCCTTCTATTGGATGTGTGCATTTAAACAGATGGTCAGTTTAATGTTGAAAATCCATCTTTGATCTCTGTTGGGGGAAATCCACAATAGCGCGTGCTTTTCAAGGAAATGAAATAGATTAATTACATATGGCAAAAAAATAAAAAAATAAATCAAATCCACACAGGTGCAGAACATATGAGCTCCCCTATGCACTGCATTTAACATTTTGCCAAAGGGGGCACATATTGCACACTTTACACTGTACATATAGAAGGCTTCTATCTTGAATATCTAATCATTTGTAAATCAAGAGGGTGTTAATGATAATCTTCACCTCCGTAGGGTGACCCAGGTCCTCGGGGCGAGCAGGGACGTGAGGGATCAGCTGGACCTAATGGGGACCCGGTAAGTGACACCTATGTAAACATGAGAAAAACTGAGTACAATCCAAGCACCTTCAACCGAATGTGACACTGTCGCGACTTTTATATAAAGTCAAAGTTCCAGAGGTGGGCATAAGTCCATTAAACATCAGCCCTGTTTTTTTAGGTACCTCACAAGGAGATTAGAATTTCCTTTTGAATTTTGATTAATTAGAAACAGTCAGGCCTCAGCGCTTCTCTGACCGTATGATACATGACTCCGGTGATTATTGAGAAAGGATAAAAGCTCGAGGCTGACTGCATAGCTCAGGTATTTTGCGAGGCCCCCCAGGGTCAAAGTTAGGTTATGAGGCAAGTCCGTGAACAGAGGAATACATCCTGGTGGAGGAGTCCGGCTGTTTCAGCTGAAGTGGTGGATGAGAGGGGGGAAAAATCTTGAAACGAAAGACAGGCTTAAGATTTATGAGGTCCATCAGCCTGGCAGAAGGACCCCAGGTGGATATGTTTAGTTCTGCCCAAACCTAGGCGAACCTTTTCTGCAGGATAGGGTTGGGACGTATCCACATTTTTATATAGGTGCTCTGTCTGGCTGCGCTGAGCTTTATATCTGTGAGCACAAAGTAGAGTGAAGGGTTTTCTGAGTACAGTGGAACCTCTACTTACGAACTTGATCCGTTCCGTGACCCGGTTCGTAAGTGGAAAAGTTAGTTTCTCGAGTCAATTTTCCTCATTTAAAATAATGGAAAAGCAATTAATGCGTTCCAGACCCCACCCCGAAAGTCACCTCTTTGCACTGATATATGTTTACAACACTCTCAAATTAGTAAAAAATACATGTAGCGTTACTAAAAATAAAAGAGAAATACAGTGGTAACAGTAATAAAAAAGAAATAAAAGTTGTAAGTGGTTACACATCGCTACCTTGAAGACGTGACGACTGGCTGGAGGAGTAACACAGGCACTGGCTGTATGACGGGAGGTGGGGGGTGGGTGGAATAACGGAGAGTAGGGGTGTGAATGTGGGGAGACAAAGCGTAGATACGGCTTAACTTGGCACCAATTTCGATGTCTGCTATTTACACTAATGCTAAATTGCTAAAGCTACAATGTGCTAATCCTAAAAGCTCACTCAAGTCTGGGCGCTGGGAGACTCGCCGATTGGGGTCAGTGGCCATTTGCAGCCGCCGGCTCGGGGGAGGCTCGGGTTCATTTCTAGAGTCATGGTTCGTTGGTGGAGGCAAAAAATATTGAAATACGTTGTTCGTATCTTGGAAAGTTCGTTAGTATAGACGTTCGTTAGTAGAGGTTCCACTGTATTTTGTCTGTTTATAGCTTTCTTTCTCTCTCTTTTAACCCAAACTCACAACTGCGGTGGGCTACTGGGCTTGTGTTTTTCTCCCCGTTTTCAGACTGTGACATCAGCAGTCCTTGAGCTCCCACAGCGCCCCCTCCCTGTGCCTCTCTTAAATACACATGAACATTTTAGCTGTGTTCTTAAAGACTCAGAACAGAAATTTGAAACACCACACACACCATAAATACAGCCCGCATTTTGAGATACCGTCCTCATGTTTTAATACCGTGGTATATGATATTATCGTTATACCGCCCCACCCTACTGCAGGACTTATATTTTAGTTGCAGATTTTCAGTTAAAGTCAAATTCAGATTGATTTAGAGCTCAAATCTATTTTTTTTAAAGAGTGCTAAACAGATTTTGAATAAAAGAAATTTCAGACATTAAATCTGCTGGTGTAACATGGACTGGCCACCTCAGCGCCTAGACATTAACATCTCGTGTGTTTAGATTACACGGATTGTGAAGCAGGGTGATGTATAAAGGGCTATATTTCTAACTGTCCATTTATGGTCAGAACCTACAGTGGATGTTTATGCCAAGATAAAGAGATCATTCATGTGCTGCGATCTCTGTTCAGTATGACTTATTACTATATATAAAAATGGGGAGAGCCTGTTGCATATCTAGCAACAGTAGTAGCAGCTATTTTTCTAGTCTGGATTGTTAGCATGTTTGTCCATTTAACAGTGTCATACAGTGTCAGAAACCATATAAACAAGTCTTGCCAACAGGATGTGGTTTGTGGCAAGAGTGTAACGATTAGATATGGAGTTTACACATTCGGTTTTACAAACCAAACATGTCTCGGCAGATTGATTACATTTGTATAAATTTGAATTTTCACCAGTTGATCACTTTAATTAAGGTAGAAAGTTTTGGCACTTGCTCCGTGGCTACAACGCTTGACTAAAATGTTTTTTTCTGCAAAACGTCCTGAGCCACAAACGCTACAGATTTGTTTTTCACAAACCGTCTTTAGACCCGAATTTTAAGACCCAAAATTGACTGCATGTGTTGTCTAATGCAAGTGTGTTATGTAAGGGACCAGCTGCAGATCAGAGTATTTTGGCAGTATTCTAAGTCAGGGTTACAAACAAACAAGCCTGTCACACTATGTGAAATGGTGACCCAAAAGGCTTAAAGCACACCTAAAGCCCCAAATCTTGCTGAATATGAGGTTAAGATCACTACTTTCAATCTTAAGCATGGGTTAGAAGAGTATAAAGCCTCTGGGCAGTGGAGCAGTGGGAAATAATCCGTATCCTTTTGGAGGAGCTGAATTGGCGTATTTGCGATCCACAACCGAACTTCTAACATCAGCACATGACTTCACTAATGCACTCATAGTTAAATGCCATCAATCCCTTACAGATATGTGCAAACACCTAGTCTAAAGCCTTCCCAGATATCTGGAATTCGTTATTGCCGCAACGTGCAGACAAATATATTACGAACCCTGATTGGATTTGAAGATGATGGATGGAAGTGCTAATGCAAATACACGTATTTAGCTACAAACACCTTTATGTTTATCCCTAGAAAAGCCCTTCGTCTTACAGCGAATGAACGGACAAAGAGCAAATTACTGTAGTTTCACAGCATCCAAAGTTTACACTACCATTATCTATCACTGTCAGGTCATTACAGAGAGCGCAGTTAGCTTTGCTGTCTAAACTCTGGCTAAATAAACGAATGTCAGGGGTTTTAATCCACTGTCGAAATTTTACAGCTGAGTTTCTGTTGCAATAAGAACTAGGCTGTTGCACAACATAGTTTATTAGCTTCTTTTAGGTCAGCTGCCTGGAAAAACTGAAGACACTAGCATAAAATATTGAGAACATGTGCCAGAACATCTTCAAGATGATGTCAATTTTATTTGCTTAGATCATGCATTAGATTCATGAAAGCTGTAACCATACAACAGGAGTCCCACTGGCATCCATTGCAGCAGTTGCCGAAACTCAGCTCACTACGGCAAAAAAGTAGCACTCTTATTTTCGTCAAATCGCCTTTAGGTTTGATAACGGCATGAATTGGCATGATATTTATTGTGCCAGAGAACTGGAAAGTCCAACCAGGCTGTAAAGTCTTCTCCAGCACATCCTAAATATTTCCGTGGGGTTAAGGTCAGGAGTCTGCGGTGGCCATTTTGCAATCTCTGAAGAATTGTTTCACAATCTGAAATTCTTAGTAATGTCCTGGAATATTCCTGAGAAAATATCATTTCTCTTTTGAGGTTGGCAAATTGTCTGAATGATAGACCCAAGTTCAGTTCTCTCCATTCCAAACTTCTCCCATAAAATATCCTCCCACTCTGCCGTGTTAAAGCAGGAATCCACCCAAGAACCTGTTAGAGAACCACACTTACTTTGAGAGTTGTTTATTTTTCTCTTTGTATTTCCTGTTCATTTTAAACAAATGGTGTTTTAGTGATGTAGCACATATGGAATGAACCCTTCAGACCCCTTTCCCTCCGAAATGCCTCATGTTACTGAGAAAGAGACACCGCATCCATCCAGCTGTTTCGGTTCTGTCTGCTCTATCACATGCTCAAAGTGAATCAAGTTTTGGCCACTGCCCAGATGTTTGGCTTCACAACTATGCATGTAAAGCCTGCTCTGCTACCACCGTCTCAAAGATCCACATCTTGTTTTATGGAGCAGGAGTAACAATGACCACCAAAGGTTTCTCTTCTCTTGGCGCTCTTTTTTTTTTTCTTTTTAACCTTCGCTGGCAGAGACATTTTTTCCAGGAGGAGTGGGTGTGAAAAACGAAGGCTCCAAATAAGTGGAAATCTCGACATGTTTTAATCCATGACTGAAAGCCCTAGTTCTTTCCAAATGCACCATTTTGCTGATTTAATTCTTCCATGTTTCAAGACTCCCCCCCTTCAGGAAAATTAACGATGCATATGAAAATAAACCATAGTGTAATATCTACTGAGTCATTTACCGTAAGTGTATTTTTGGGTTTGGAGGATGACTCAAGTGCTGCTAAAAGCACTGAACTGAAGATCACTGTAACTTCCTTCGGGGCTTTATTGAAGTTATGGTGTTTATTTGTCATGAATGGATTTTAGGGTTCTCTGTCCACAAACTCTCTGTATCCCCACAAGCTCATAGAAATATACACAGGAATTTGGCCTTGACTGAATATCTCTGATCGCGTTCAGAAGGAATCTGATCTACATTTCCATGCAACATCCAACATTTTCTTGGTGTCATTTCAGCAAAGTTCAAGCATCTGTAAAAGTATCTCTGGATGTTTTTGGCAGAATTTTAGTTCAACTTTAAATAAAAATATTAAACGTGTTGTTCTGAAACTCAGTACTTTTTATTAAATCTCTGACTTTAGGGTGAGCCTGGACGATCTGGAGCCCCTGGTTATCGTGGTGACGAGGGTCCCCCAGGGGCCGAGGTGAGAGATATAAGTCCCAAATATTTGTGATCTTTATTTGTGGCCCATATCTTCTATTAAAACTATTGTTACTAAGTTTCCTCTGTATAAACTAGGGGCCTAAAGGACCCAGAGGAATTAAAGGAGCTCCAGGAGACAGGGGCGTGTTAGGAGAAAGGGTGAGTATAAAATTTCCAAAATACCGATAATCACTGATGATGCCTCGGCCTTTAGAGGCTGGAGGTTAGCTGACGTGACGGATGGTAATGTTCTACTGAAAGCATGTTCAGCTATCCAATGACACTGTGCAAACAGCCGTTTGAAAAGAAGCAGTGGTTGGTATCTTTGACGACCTCGGACGTGGATTAAAAAATACGGATTCACAGCCACATTCAAAGGCACTTTTCTGCAGCAGTCTACAAACTGATTGACTTATTGTTGACATTCAATCAAAAGGGAAAAGATGGGCCACCAGGGAATGGAACAGAAGGCTGCCATGGTTTTCAGGTATAACAGCTTATGAAGTCTTTAAAAGTGAATACAAAAACTATACTTGTATTCTATAGGTGATCTGTAACTTTTTTATATTTCTTAGGGTTACCCTGGTCCCAGAGGAGATCCTGGGGAACCTGTAAGTATCCAGCATTCATTGTTAGGTTTTGTCTTTTATATTAAAGAGGTGTTAACCTTATTAAAACCCTTGATTTCACAAAACAGTTGGACGAGAAATTTCCCACAAACACGTTGTCATATTGTGTATAATTCATGCAAAGAGAAAAAGTTTTATGACCATAATCCTGGCTCAGTTGCAGCGGCAACAAACAGACTGTGAGTTAAAGGATCTGGAGTAGATGTTGACACAATTTCTCTTTCGTTTCCCCGCTTCAGGGAAGCAAAGGGACTCCTGGGCCCAAAGGAGACGACGGAGACGCTGGAGACCCTGGTACAGATGTGAGTTTATTTTAGTTGCATTGTTTCCTTCAGGATTTATCTCTAGACCTCCAACCATACTGTATATACCCCATTTCCCAGACTCCTGCTCATTTAATTTCCACAACCTTGAACCATCCATCATTTGTTCCCTCCCCTTGACTTGTTTTGCATCTGCTTGTTATTTTCACAACCTGTCTGTCTATCCTCTGTCTAACTGCGTCTCGCTAGCACATAACGAAATGTGTTACCGAGACTTGGAGGTTCTCTCAGCTCGTCTGTCTGATAACAGTCTGCCTGCTGTCTCCTGCTCCGAGTTCAGACAGCTGTGTGTATCTTGTTGCTATGGACACACATGGAAAGCAGAGCTGAAGAGGAAAGCTCTTTTTTTTTTTCATGCGAGAAACCGTATTTTAACGAGACACATTGGATTTCGGTTGGTTTGAACGGAAAGGAAGTGCCTTGTTGATGATGTATGGTGGCTTTATTCGGCGTGAGTGGCAGTGCTTTTCAGTTTTACTTTAAACTAAATAATGGAAAGCAGTGTATGTGCCTTGTGATAAACAGAGAGCAGAACGCCGCGCTTGAAGAACAGCTCAACTAATGCTTTTGGATAAACAGCTGTTGTATTATTAATTGAAGATGGCTTCTGAGTTTCTTTAGAAGCTTTTTAAGTTGATTTTTCATAACGTGGACCTCAGGAAAGTACAGCTTTCGCCAAGAATGTCCTTTTCTGCGGCCAAACTCCTCAGCTGGCCCACACTCTGTAATGGCTCCCATACGCTTCATATCCGACAGACGGATCCATGGGCTTCACAAAACAAAAACGTGTTCAGCCAGTGGATTGTGAGGATTGAACACGGTTGTGATTTTCAGCGTTTGTGTCTGTGCTGAAATGGAAAATCATGTGAAGGAAAGAGTTAGATTAGTATGTTTCAGTCAGGCCACATCAAAATCCGTAATGTGAGTACAGCCCATGTTAGTGTGGAGCAGTAGCTAGAGCAACACTGGAAGAGGTATTCAAAGGGAAGAAAGTCTTTGAATGTTACAGTGCCAGTGGGAAATCACACCCCATTTTGGCTCCGCTAGGCTGGCACCACTTCATTTAGTCACTGACAGGAAAGGGAAAATGGAAGAAAGGGGGTAAGATGGTGGAAGAAGTCATAATGCTTTATGGTAGCAAAACCTCAATTCAGCAGAAAGTGAACTGAGCCAAGGAAGCAGGCCCCAGTCTTTCAGCACACGAGAGTTCAGATTTGTCACGTTGCAGCTAGCAATCTCAGAGCGCTTATTACAGACTGCATTCATACTGAATGCTGTGATTTCTGGTCTGTGATGCCAGTGGAACATAATCAATTAATCTCCTGGCCTGGAATTTAAGCTCATGCCTTTGGCATCTGTTATGCTGTTGATGGATTGTGGAAAAACAGAAATTGGGCTCAAACTGAAGATCTACCTTTGTAAGGTATGAGTCAAACGTAGTCGCAGTGGCACAACTCCCTCTCCTTTAAAAAATCTTGATATGCGAAAAGCTACAGACGTTAAAACTGTGATGAAACCTATACGACCTTCACCAGATAAGAATCAAAAACAGGACAGTTCTATTAAAAGCAACACAGCGGACAAGCATTGATTTCACCTGTAATCACAGCAGAAATGTGATGCTGTGCTTGGAAATTATCTTGGAAAGTCTGTTGAAAGGCTCTGGAGTGAAAGAGAAACCAAAAAAACAAAACAAAAAAAAAACAAATTAATGACAAATAACCAAACACAAACCGAGGATTTTGTTTTAAAGGCTAAGCACCACTTAATGGACCTCCATGAATATTTGACATTATTGTAGTTACTGACAGATATAAGTATGAATTAAAATGAAAATAGCAGCTTAATTTGCTTTAAAACTGACAATTTTATTAAATTGACGGAAAAACCCGAGCTCGCTACGGAAATACTTGAACGCAACCGTGACGTCACTGGTGGACAACAGCTGAACAACGCCGCGGTTAAACACCGTTATGACTGACTGTTATGACAGTATCTAGCTAAATAACCGACATTATTCATGACAATAGCCTAGCAATAAGCTAAACTCAAATTTAGAGGTACCGTTATTCTTGTAAATGTGATCGAAGTCGAACTCTAATTCATCCGACACTATAAACCTCCGTAATGCAGCTACGTAGCCGAGTATAATCTGAGCCACCGAGTTTAGCGAGTCAAGCTAACGTTAACTAACACCAACTAAAACAGGCGAAGTGAGTGTCCTTACCCTGTTTACCTCCATGTTACAGAGGCTCTTGAACACCTTTCGTTGGTGTCCTTACATGCCCATAGTGTTGGAAAAGCACCAGTGAAATGAGCTACAGATAACGGAGTGAGCGGATGGTCCTTTCCAAAGTGCCCGTTTAAAGTGGACAGATTTAGTCCATTTTCTGGATATTTTGGGGTCTTTGTGTCATTTGTTCACAGATGTCCCACTGTACATTGAATGATTGCAGCCAAAAACAACACACCTTTTCATCATTTTGCATTAAATTAAGTGCAACTTCTAGAGTTGTGGTCCACCATCTACGTCACAGGCAAGACGCCTATTAGAGTTTCCCAACACCGTTGGGGGGGGGGGGGGACCAACGGTCTTTCCTAAACCTTACTCCTTGAATTAGTAAGAAATAACATGTTTTCTGACTATCAATAAACACAGATTAGGAACTCAACCACTGTATTTATTTGCTTGACACTTTCATATCGCTGCTGCTTAGCCTTTAAAAAAAACTGCCTCCAAGGCTGAGCAAGTCAGCTGTAGGTGAAGCATTTTAACAGCTATGGGGTGGGTCCTTTTTCTTACATTGCACCTCTTCCACCAATTGCATGATGTTTCACTGATCATGATGCTGTGGTTTAGTCTTCAGTCATCTGCACAGAAACAAGTCTTAAAGGTTTCTCACTTCATGAAGGTCATATGATCCTTGGCATTTAGTAAAAAATTTTAACCCCACCGGTATATCCACAGTTTACTTAAAAGTTCTTCAGCATTTCCTCTCCGTATGGTTTGGTGTGTTTCAAGAGAACAGCCTCGTAATTGCTTTCTGAAATGGGTAAACAATAGATTAAACAGCACTAAGTCACGGGCATTCTGTGCTCTGTCTGTGTTTACAAGATGGTGGAAATATGTAGAATTCGGTCCAAATGAATAAACAGCTCTGTCCCACTGGGGTGGTCAACGAAACCACGGAAAACCTTCTATAAAGAGTTCAGCCCTGCTAGACTGTGTCTATTCCCCTTGGGATCTCAGCACTGGAGGGGTTTGGATGGTGGGCGTGATCCTGATAGGGTGGCCCTGTGGTCCTGGAGTCATGTACATGTTTGCAAGTTGTGAATGCTTGAGCTGGTGAAATGCTCAATTAGATGCATTATCCAAGGTTTGGCCCTCAAAGCTTTGTTCTGGCAGTTTGAGAGAGCTTGTGTGAAACAGATGCTGTAACTCAAGTCAACACTTGGGCTCTACATTTGAACTAATAATGAGGGCGGGGAGGATGTAGCTTGCTCAGTGGTGTCTTACTCCAGATTTAGTTACACTATAGATGTCACCAAAGCAGACGCACAACTGGAACCCATATTGCAACTTTGTGGATCTGGCAATCTAACGGATCCAAGCAATTTCCTCAGCACCTGCCTTTGTGCTCCTATATTTTGAGACACAAGAGGATGTCTGCTCTATTCCTGACCTTTTAATCTCTTCTCCCACATGCTTAGTGTCCCTGTCTGTTATCACATGATCAGTTCTGTTTTTCATTTCCCAACTCTGTTCCCTATCCACGGCCTACTCCTGTGAGCGCCGAGTGTGTCATGTGACTGTTCACAGGTGTTTCCTGATGTGTGTCACTTTATGTACCGTGGACTAAGGTTCTAAATCTGCGTATCCTTCACTCACCAGAGCTCACATCTCTGGAGAGATTGAATATATTAATGAAACAACAAGTAGTTTTGGACAGTAATGAAAAAAATAATTAAATAAAACATGCAAAACAGGAAATACAAGATTTAATCTGGACCGTGATGTTATGAGGTGTCGTTTGTAGCTCTGTGAAAAAGCTTAAATGTGGTGTCAGTTTATGCCAGAGTCTCGTGACTTTCTCATCTGGACTTCATTTGGGAAAAGACCATGACCTCCAAATCCATGTCCAGAATGCATTTGGAAAACAGTCCTAACTGGAGAGCAGGTGTGAGCGCTTTGTCTTTTAGTTACGACATTTCTCAATCTGCAAGTTCACGGGTTTATCACAGACACCTCAAGCCCTTATTTTTATCCACCAAACTGGATGATGCAGAAATGTCTTCATATGTTTGAAGTTTCCTTATTTCAGCATCTGTTCCATTGCTTGTGGGTCAAGCCACATTGGTTTTGACAGAGCAAAGTAAAAACATATGACATCAGAGGGACTTCTGAGCCTTTGGCCCTGTA
Source organism: Hoplias malabaricus (assembly GCF_029633855.1). Lineage (NCBI taxonomy): Eukaryota > Metazoa > Chordata > Actinopteri > Characiformes > Erythrinidae > Hoplias > Hoplias malabaricus. The sequence continues at coordinate 27,789,416 of NC_089815.1, read as the reverse complement.
GAAGGCGAGGAATGCTTTGGTGGCCAGAGGTAAACACTGACAGAAGAAAAGTGCCATCCAAAACATAGCTTCGGTCTTTGTTTTTTTTTATGTCATTCAACCCTAAAAAAAGTGTGTGCTTTGTCACACTCTTAGTTCACGCTTTGAGCACATGGACGTGAAGAGAGCTGTATTGGGAACCTGCTTGGGTTTCCTCCGGGTGACTGTCTGTGAGGAGTGTGGTGTGTTCTCCCTTTGACTGCGTGGGTTTCCTCCGGGTGACTGTCTGTGAGGAGTGTGGTGTGTTCTCCCTGTGTCTCCGTGGGTTTCCTCCGGATGACTGTCTGTGAGGAGTGTGGTGTGTTCTCCCTGTGTCTGCGTGGGTTTCCTCCGGGTGACTGTCTGTGAGGAGTGTGGTGTGTTCTCCCTGTGTCTGTGGGTTTCCTCCGGGTGACTGTCTGTGAGGAGTGTGGCGTGTTCTCCCTGTGTCTGCGTGGGTTTCCTCCGGGTGCTCCGGTTTCCTCCCACAGTGCAAAAACACACGTTGGTAGGTGGATTGGCGACTCAAAAGTGTCCGTAGGTGTGAGTGTGTGTGTTGCCCTGTGAAGGACTGGTGTCCCCTCCAGGGTGTATTCCCGCCTTGCACCCAATGATTCCAGGTAGGCTCTGGACCCACCGCAACCCTGAACTGGATAAGGGTTACACATAATGAATGAATGAATGAATGATTTAAAATTACAGTGGACATTAATTCATTTTTTCTACATTTTACAGCTAGGTTGTAAAAGGTCTGCAAATAAATAAAGGAAAGCACTGCTGAGGGAAGGGTAAACTGTGCAGGTCAAAGTAATCTGTGGGAGAACATATGGACAAGCTCCTTTCTTATGTTTTTCACACAGTGGATGATAAAGCCAGCCAGTTAAAACAAACGTACTGAGGCTGACATACACTGCAGAGATTGAACACATAATCAAGGCCCAGCTGCAAAATGCCTCTGATCAATCATCATTCCAGTTTACAGGATGGGGGAAGACTTTGATTGTGCCATTGATGTGACCTTTACAAACACACACACACACACACACACACACACACACACACACATGGTGCTAATTTTAGTTCTCAGTTTACTTCATTAGGGTGGTCTTTGTAAGCTGTTCTGTGTGTCACAATTGCATATGGGGTTCGGCGGCCATTTTGTGAGCACATATGGGCTCTGCTCTGATTTATACGCCATGAGGAGAGGATCATGCTGAAACTCTCGGGTATTTCTTGGTGCATTCCAGGGTTTCTGGATCCTTTGATTCTATAATCATACATGCATGATCATTACATGTGTAATCATACATGTCAGGGTATTAAATTAGCATTGAGATAAAAGCAGAGCTTACAATTTAAGCCAATATTGCCTTGTTATTGAAGTACGCATTGTTCATTAAAGCAACACTACGTAGTATTTTTACCTTAAAATTAGAGCTTCAAAATCACTGTGATGTTCCACTGACCTGTAACAGGGAGAATGGAGCCTCGGTTATTGCTACTCAAAGCTCAGCACTACAGAAACTGCACTGTGTAATTTTGGAGGAGGGTAGGAAACAACCTCACTCCCTTCCTTGTTGATTTCAAGACAGTGCTGTATAAATGAATTACAGTCTGCAGCGGGGAGTACTGTGGGGGTTGCGGGGTGGATTGAGGCAGGGCTAAAACACCAGATCTTAACACCAAACACCTAGCGTTTCTTTAATCATAATTTTGATAATGGCTTTATAATGTTGATATCACGTGGATCACTACACAGATCATGGCTGTGCCTCACTGTTTCCTAATCTGGAGTTCTTCTTAAAGGATGTGGTGCTGTGTTTCTGCGTGTTTATAAACATCTCAAGGGGCTTGTGCAGGCTCTCCCAAGCCTGGGGGGCTACACATAGTTTGATATCTAACAAGTTAATTGCAGTGCTGAAAAATCTCTGCAGCCAATTAGGTCCAGGACATTTTACCCTGCTCTTAGATGCTACAGCATGCATCAAGGTAACATGAGAGCTGTGGCTGTAGCTGGCGTTTTATCTTCTCAGCCTGGCATTAATATAAGTCTTTAGTGTGCATGTCATGTTTGGGGTGTTATTTGATACTGGGACCATTTTTTGTGGAATAATTTTACGACCACTTTAATGTGAAACACGTGCATGAAGTTTAGTATTAACATGCTATTTCAGAAAAATACTGTCAGGGCTTGTATACTTTGTTGTATTGGGTCGAGTGGTTCTGATAACACAGAGAAAGGGATTGCAACAAAAGAGTGCACACTAACATCTTTTGATGCTAAAATGAACATCCGCATTTAGGACTAGAGATGGAGATTGTTTGTTTTTTTTGTAATTCAGTGTGTTATATGTTACTGCAAATAATTCAGTTAGACTGAACTGTGGTACGGGGGCGGCACGGTGGTGCAGCAAGGAGTGTCGCAGTCACACAGCTCCAGGGACCTGGAGGTTGTGGGTGCGATTCCCACTCCGGGTGACTGTCTGTGAGGAGTGTGGTGTGTTCTCCCTGTGTCTGCGTGGGTTTCCTCCGGGTGACTGTCTGTGAGGACTGTGGTGTGTTCTCCCTGTGTCTGCGTGGGTTTCCTCCTGGCCACTGCCTGTGAGGAGTGTGGTGTGTTCTTTCTGTGTCCGCGTGGGTTTCCTCCAGGTGCTCCGGTTTCCTCCCACAGTCCAAAAACACATGTTGGTAGGTGGATTGTCGACTCAAAAGTGTCCGTAGGTGTGAGTGTGTGAGTGTGTGTGTTGCCCTGTGAAGGACTGGCGCCCCCTCCAGGGTGTATTCCCGCCTTGCACCCAATGACTCCAGGTAGGCTCAGGACCCACCGCGACCCTGAACTGGATAAGGGTTACAGATAATGAATGAATGAATGAATGAATGAATGAATGAATGAAATAATCTGGGTGGTGACTGGAGGAACACATTCAGGTGCCGCTTCCAATCCTGGTTGAAATTGTATGGTGGGGTCAGGAAGAGGATCCAGCATTAAACCTGTGCCAAGTTATTAAGCGGATCATTGACTGAATCAACTGTGGATCGGCCGGGAACAAAAACAGCAGCATCATACAAATACCAACTCTGCACTGGTTGTTAATTATTTTTCTGTCTTGTATTTTACAGAATGATGACTCAGGACAGCCAGGGCCTAAAGGAGCAAAAGGCCACAGAGGACCTGAAGGAAACCCTGTGAGTGAGGATAGAGATTTCATTTCTGTAGCTTTTATTATAACGGTTATATTTTACATTTCTGTATCTTAATAGATATTGTGCTGCCTCAGGAAAAGGTCAAATGTGTTTTAACAAAATAATATATTTTACAATGACTTCCATTGAAAGCCATGAAGGTTTTTTCCTTCTCTTATAAATTTAGGGTTAGCGTTCAATAGTGTGTTTTTATATTTCAGCAAAACCTCTCGCTACTTCATAAACATCATATAACTGATGTATTTCTGCTCTATTTTCCACAGTAGAATATGAACTGTACTGACTGCAGTCACATTGATGGAACACTTAATCATTTAATTAAATTTCTGAAAGACACTTGGAATGAATCACACTTGGCTCAAGCTGCAAGGAACATAGAGTTCTGAAAGGACGTGAAACACTTCATTCACACCAGAGGACACCAAAGAGTATGGTCCACGAACCTTTCTCAATTTCCATACCACCACAAAATAATACCAAAAAAACAACTATTTTATGGCAGTCTTAATATAGCAGTTGAAATCAAACTGGACCGCTTCTGACCCGTTGAGATTTGGGAGTTCAGTTTAGTGAGATCCAGTCAAAGAAGCTGTGATGCAGAAGCCAAAACCATCTGATCTTCAAAACAACTGTTAAAAAAATACTCATTGTCACTTCCAAGGAACACCACGTTAAATCTCTCTCGCTGTCTGCAGTGCTTTTAAGTATTCGTGCATAATTCTCCAGTTCTGGTGATCGACAGGGTTACAAGCCTGTGTTAAGAGAGTTCAACCGTTCTCAGCAGTTTCATCGTCCTTTTCTCTGAAACTGGACATCGTCCAGTGAGGGAGGAGACTCCTCTGCCTCAAAAATGCTCTTATTTGGAGCTGGAGCTGTGTGGATCTTCTTTTTTTTTCTGGCAGAGCTCCTTCTGTGTACTGTTTAAGAAAACAGAGATCGACCTTAGTGCTAGTTTGTTTCTATCCAGGTCAATGTTGTACAAGGAGCATGTGCTGTGTTGATATTTAGTGTGAGCTTTTTATTGTGAACTGAAGAAATCTGTATATCATTCTCTTTTGCTTATTCTCCTCTGCTTTCTTTTTAATAACCAGGGACCACCAGGACCGCCTGGGTCTGCAGGAGTTGATGTAAGTGGTTTGTAACATATGATGGGTAGCATCTGCCATAGCTAAATATACTGGCTATTTTGGTGTGTAGAAAGCTGTCAAAAAAGTGCTGTGATTAGCTCTGCCTCTCAGGCTCAACTCTGCTACTGGTTTGGATAATATATCTCTATACCAAACAACCGAGCTGCTTCACTGTATGTGAGTTAGCGAGCTAGTGTTTCAGCCCTTGTCCCCACCCCCTGATAGCACTCCCTTCAATAGCACACATACTGGAGGATTGCAGACATTAGCAAACAATTTTTTTTATAACCGCATTGCATTGGTCCCCCCCACATAGTTCCCGGTCCCCATCTACAGTACAGCGTTCCTCACAATAGCTCCTCCCACTTAAGTGCATTTTTCAGAGTTCAGCCAGAGGTAGTGTTAGCCGAAGCTAATGGGGACAGTAACCATTTTTCACTGTAAATTTGAGGGTCCAGAAGCTATTCTGTTTACCTAGGGCCAAACAGATGCTTCATAAAACTTATAAAGCTACATGAGACCAGTACCCTTCAGACATAAAATAGGGCCAAAGATTATAGCAGAATCCTCAGGAGTGGTATTTAAACAAAAGCCAGAAAATGATGTGATTTATTAGCATAGCAACTGTGCTGTCCTTCTATGGAGGAGCTTTGAGAGAGAGGGAGAGAGAGAGAGAGAGAGAGAGAGAGAGAGAGAGAGAGCTTTTCTGTGTTAATTACAGGTCTTTGCAGACAGTTGAATTGGAGAAAATCAGAATTTTTTTTTAATTACAACAAGATGGATGTTCATGGCTCCATTTTGTGCAGTAAAATGGCTGCCTGGACATCATTCGCAGACGATTCAGTGTCTCTGTGGTGTGAGAGCGAGGGTGTTAACTGTTTGCTGTCTGTTTTTTATGGATGTAGGACTGTGAGATTCTGGATATCATCATGAAGATGTGCTGTGAGTAACGTGTTACTGTTTACAGTCTCTGTGTTGTATTTACTCATTACTTAAGAGGCTGTTTGACCTACTGTATAATACCTGAACTACCATAAATGGCTTCCTAATATTACATCTGAGCTTACAATGAAGACTAGCCTTGGAGAGTTCGCAGAGGAATAGAGACCAGACATGATACACTATTGGGCAATGGGCAAGCTGTTCCTTTATGTTACTGACCCACACTGCAAAAAATTTCTTGTAAATATTACAATAAAATACTGGCAGCAGAGTTCCCAGCCATTTACCGTATTTTTACAGGAACACTACTGTATTTCAAATTTACAGCATATTACTGTAATTGAATAATACAATAATTTACTGTAAATAGTGTGATTTATAGTAAAATACTGGCAGCAGATTTCCCAGGAATTTACTGTATTTTTACAGGAACACTACTGTATTTCAAATTTACAGCATATTACTGTAATTGAGTATTACAATAAAATACTGTAGCAGACTTGCTGTAAATTTACAGCAATTTTTTACAGTGCAACAAAGAAACATGCAAACTGCTAGTCTAATACTGTTGACCAGATCAAAAAAAAAAAAAACAGTCAAAAGATCTCATCAGATTTTGTTTTTGTTTTAATAGATGCAATAATCTAAGGAATAGGTTGCATTCTGTCATTGTCTTTAATCAAGTTTCAAAAACCAGCCCAGGCTATTTTCAGTTTAATTAAAGGCATTCAATATTTTTTTTTCTACGCTCATCTTATTGCATATCCAACGTTTTGAATGCTGCTCTGGGGTTTAATCTCATGTGTTTCACATATTTGTATCATTTCATTTCACAAAATGCATTGGATATTTAAATACCTGTGGGTTTTGATCTGTTTATTTTTTAGCTTGCTGTGGTGAGTATGCCTTTTTTTTCTTTCACTTTGAAGTGTGCAAGATGAAATGCTTTCAGAATGTTTTGGATTAGTTTTTGTTGATCTTCTTTTCCATCTGTTAGAGATGGCAGCTGATAGAGACTCTTGTTTAGGGAATTGAGGTTTCACAGGTGTGTTTGTTTAGAGTGTAAGTGTGGACCCCTGGACATTGCATTTATTGTGGACAGCTCCGAGAGTATTGGAATCCACAACTACGACATTTCTAAAGACTTCATCATCGCCGTCATTGACAGGCTCACAAAGGATCAGTACGTCACAGTAAGTCTCCCTTGATGGCTGATACTCCCTGAGTATGTGACAGCTCAATTAAAGGATGTGTAAACAGATAACAAAGTAGGAGTGTGTCTAAGTGTCCCTGTGCATGCCGTGTACAGTTTTCAACCAACGAGTCCCGGGTCGGTGTGGTGCAGTACAGTGGAGCAAATGCCCAGGAGGTTGTGAGGCTCGGTGATCCCGACACCCAGACCATAAATGATCTCAAGCAGTAAGCAGAGCTAAAACATCAGTTCCCAGTGACATACAACTGTATCTCTATGTACAGGTCTTCAGTCCCTTGTCTGTGTGTTTCTCTGCTCAGTGCTATAAAACAAATGGAATGGATGGCAGAGGCCACCTACACAGGAGAGGCCCTGCAATATTCACTGAACAATATGATTAACCGAATGGTAAAGGAGAAGAGCATCGTGATCGTTCTGACCGACGGACGTTCGGATATAACCAGAGATGACGTGCCCTTGAATGTCCTGTGTGGCAAAGGCCTGAAGGTAAGATATTAAAGTTTAATGGTATTAGTGCTTGTTTCCCTAAAAACTACATGGCTAAAATGGAGAATGCTTGTTCTGACTTTGACAATACCTAAGTAGTTCTGTATGATTTAGTGGAGTGGTGAAGCAGTCTAGGCATTGGTAGGCTGGAAGTCCTAGAAGGAATAATTGTCCTCACTTTCTGGGTGGGTAGCAAGGCTCCATCTCTCTCCCATCAGTCCATTCTTGGGTGTCTGTCCAGTGATGGGACAGATCTGGTCAGTTTGCATTCTCCTTCAACGTGACAAACTGCTCTGTAGCATTTTATCAGCAGTTGTTTGAAAGAATAAATGGCTTGAAAATAGCCTTCACAGTCCTGAGGCTGGTAGCTCTGTGTGAGATAAGGAAGACTCACTGAAACTGGAAATACTTTGTTAATTAAGTGTTTCCCAAATACTAAATAAAACATGTAATAAATGTGTTGTTCTGTACTTTCTGAATGATAAGATGTTTTTCTCTGGGGCAGGTTGGAGGTGTAGGTGTGAAGGACTATGCTGGTAGAAAACCCCAGGGGGAGCAACTGGAGGAGCTTGTCTGTCTGAATGACCCCAGAAAAGGCTTCTCCATTGTGCTGGACAATTTCGCCATGCTCAAGAATGTCACCTTCCTGCAAGATCTGACTAACAAAATCTGTGCGGGTAAGAGGCAAATTCTTTAAAGGTAAGTCGATTTGACGCATCATTTGAATAGACCTTTGACTGATTGTGCTTTATCTGTTTTATTTTTCCACAGAAAAGAAATGCCCCACCTATACCTGTCCAAGTAAGTGATGATTCATTGAGAAGTCTGCCCGTAAAAAATGGATATCCCAACAAGTATGATGAGCTGTCCAACGAGTTGTTGGCAGCAGTTTGAAAAGAAACAGTGGTATGCCTTAAATGTCTTAGAGGAAGCATCCCAACTTGCTGGCTTTTGTGAATTGAGGGTGAAATATGAGTGAAAGTCAAATAAATTCAGCCATTTTTTGCTTTTTTAACATAAACCATAAATATGTCTTCCAGTTTCCTTTACTGAGGCGACAGATATCCTCATTATGATGGACAGCTCAGCTAGCGTTGGCTCCAAGAACTTCAAGATGACACAAGACTTCACCCAGAAGCTGGCCCAGCGGTTCCTGACTGCAGAGAGGCGAGGGAACGTCCCGGTTCGTGTTGCTGTTGGCCAGTACCATGACAGAGCCAACATGGAAGTTAACTTCTCCAATAATATCACCCAGATTGTGGATCAGATTGCAGCTGTCAAGTTCCAGAATGCTGGAACACAGGTGACTGGGGCTCTTACTTTTGCTATCAACAGCTTCAGGGGCGGCAGGCCCAGAAAGAAGAAGCTGTTGCTGTATTCAGATGGACGTTCTCAGGGCATCAACCATGAGCAGATAGTGAGGGCAGCGGAGCAGGTGAGCAGCAGTGGCATTGAGCTTTATATCCTGTCAGTGGGGAATCAGGTGAATGAGGCCAATCTTCGTGATTTGGTGAGTCGAGGACAGCGCTATGACAACGTATACGCAAGCCGTCATCTCTTCAAAGTCTCTGATTACCAAGCCCTGCATAGGGGGGTCTTTTATCAGACTGTGTCGCGAAAGATTTCACTGGTCTGAGAGGGGGAGGGGCTTAAGATCAAAGAAGACCAAAGCTGATTGGGCAGTGGGAGGGGTGGATATTACAGTGTATGATGGGGCAATAGAGCACAAGTTTTAATTTTTTTTTTCTCACTAATAACTCAATTTACATCATGTAGGGTTTCTCATAGTCCTTGATTAGGTTTGACAGACAGCTGTGGATCTAAGGACACTGTCTGGTAGGAATGGTTACCCCTTTGTACATCACTTGTAATTCTATGAAAGTAAAAGAGATTTTACAACCAAGCCATGTGATAATGCGCTTTTGACCCCTTGTTTATTTTGGTGCTTATTGAAACAAATAATGATATGATGTTACGAATACATCGTCCATAGTTGTATGTACGGAAACTATATCTATCTGCTGGTCATGAGTTGAGCCTCTCTCTATGAGATGATGCAAACACTGAGTCATCCTCCCTACATATGCTGAATAAAACCTGTGTTTGGAGTAAAAGATTCCGTAAAAATAATATGCATTTGCAGTGTATGTCTTTCCGAAGTCTGGGTTTAAACCAGCCCTCAAAGTTGCCCTTTATGTCTATTATTTTTATTCCAGTATCATATCACTTGAATATGAATTTGGTGCTAATGGTAAACGCTCAGGCTCCTACGGTCACTTAATTGCAAAAGCAAAGTTGTTTCAAATTTGTCTCAGTGCCTTCAACCACATTTTTTACAGATCATTCATTCAGTTTTTGTGGATTGTGTAAAATTTTACACGTGATCAATGTATTTGGATCCAGCCTTTGGGCTGCTGTAGAGGTATTTTCAATAAAGAATGCTTCACTCCACTAATACTACCTTTCATGTCATTGACTCTTGAAGTAAACTGTGGTGGGGGTAAATACAATGCTTTAAGAGGGATCTCAGATTTTTATAAACCTTTATTTTTTAATTATATTATTGTAATATTTGGCAAAACTAAACATTTCATTGAACAAATAAATATTTACAGTTTTGCATCTCCTTAAATACAAGGGTTGGACAATGAAAGTGAAACACCTGGTTTTAGACCACAGTAATTTATTAGTGTGGTGTAGGGCCTCCTTTTGCGGCCGATACAGCGTCAGTGCGTCCTGGGAATGACATACACAAGTCCTGCACAGTGGTCAGAGGGATTTGAAGCCATTCTTCTTGCAGGATAGTGGCCAGGTCTCTACGTGATGCTGGTGGAGGAAAACGTTTCCTGACTTGCTCCTCCAAAACACTCCAAAGTGGCTCAATAATATTTAGATCTGGTGACTGTGCAGGCCATGGGAGATGTTCAACTTCACTTTCATGTTCATCAAACCAGTCTTTCATCAGTCTTGCTGTGTGTATTGGTGCATTGTCGTCCTGATACACGGCACCGCCTTCAGGACACAATGTTTGAACCATTGGATGCACGTGGTCCTCCAGAATGGTTCGGTAGTCCTTGGCAGTGACGCGCCCATCAATCAAAAGTATTGGTCCAAGGCCCAAACCATCACTGATCCACCCCCATGCAACACACTGGGTGGTACGCTTCTTTGGGGCTTCTCCACACCGTAACTCTCCTGGATGTGGGGAAAACAGTAAAGGTGGACTCATCAGAGAACAATACATGTTTCACATTGTCCACAGCCCAAGATTTGCGCTCCTTGGACCATTGAAACCAACGTTTGGCGTTGGCATGAGTGACCGAAGGTTTGGCTACAGCAGCCCGGCCGTGTGTATTGACCCTGTGGAGCTCCCCACGGACAGTTCTGGTGGAAACAGGAGAGTTGAGGTGCACATTTAATTCTGCCGTGATTTGGACAGCTGTGGTTTTATGTTTTTTGGACACAATCCGGGTCAGCACCCGAACATCCCTCTCAGACAGCTTCCTCTTGCGTCCACAGTGAATCCTGTTGGATGTGTTCGTCCTTCTTGGTGGTACGCTGACATTACTCTGGATACCGTGGCTCTTGATACATCACAAAGACTGTCTTGGTCACAGACGCGCCAGCAAGACGTGCGTGAACCTTCACACTTACTGGTGCAATGTGCAGTTAATGAAGATTGTCCACCAGGCTGCTCCAATTTAGCCATGAAACCTCCCACACTACAATGACAGGTGTTTCAGTTTCATTGTCCAACCCCTGTACATTTATACTTAAAGTGGTCATGGATTTTAGCTTAGTATTACATTTTTCACTACACTTTTGTGATACTTGTAGTGTGTAATAGTTTTTGTAACTGTAATACTTTGCAAATATTATGAGACAAAATAAACGATCCGTGTCAACAGGACAAGGAGGAGCTTGTGCTTGGTTTGACAGTCATAATATCCGAGAAGACAGCTGTTGACTGCCAAAACAATCAGGGTTTGTTGGATCTTGACAATGTGTGAAAATTCAACTGCTCTTCTTTGGAAAATGAATAAGGGTCCAATCGGGCCACAGGCATGAAAGTTTGAGGCCAGAAGCACTGGACAATAGAGAGATTTGCCCCCTGCCATTAGCCACAATTCCCAATGGTTGCCCCAATTCTCACAGACCAAGGTGTTGAAAGTGCTTTGCTGGGATTGTGTCCCTGATTGCAATGTTTTTCACACTTGAGCGGAGTTAGTGGGAAGTGAGTCTCTCGAATGGATTGTTCCATATCATCCCACAGATGTTTCTCTGGAATGAGACCCGTTGGCTGGACAGACTGCTCTATAAAAACTGAATTCTTGTCACATTCATGGAAACCTCCTCGGTCTTATCGCACAGAGCGTTATCCTGTTAAAACACTACTGCTGCTATGATTGATTACGGTGCTCATGTGTCCTGTAAACAATACAATAGCCACCATTTTCTAAACATTTCTAAAAAATAAGTACATTTGTGTTTGGTAGATTATATCTTTGTTGTAACAATGCTTATTGGCAATAAATCTTACACCATGGAAAAGCCTGTTAATTTCCCTTTTAAAGGGTGCCATATTTGTAAGCAACATGCATTTGAGGGATGAGCAGTAGAGATGAGTATGTGGGTTGCGCCCATGAAAAGTTTGCCACATCCTCTCTGCCAAAGCCAAACAGCTCATTCTGCCATTGACTCGTTTGGCGTATGGTGGACTGGATGGTTGAAGTTTGAAGAAACATCGGCAATATAACAATTTATTCATTTAACAAACAGAAGTCTCAGTAGCGTGTGGAAGAACCATACACAGCCACAGCAGCCTCCACCAGGTCACCAACCTGGTCACACACTGCTGTGGGATAGCATCCCATTCTACAACCAGCATTTGTCGCAAGTCTGCCTTGACCAACGTGGTTGTGTTGGTCACTCTGGCACCAACAGCACGCCCAAGCTGATCCCACAAGTGTTCAATGGGGTTGAGGTCAGGGAGTGGTTCATGAACAGTTCAATGCCGGTGTCCACACTGGGCGCATCTTAAAGAAGCTATGGAGGATGATTGAACCAGCAGCTTTACAGTTCTAGACACATTTAAACCAATGTCTTTTACTGCAATTTATCTGTAATGATTTATAAGCCTTTTGACTATTTATAAACCTGCCTTGCCTTGGAGCTGTACGTCATTTAAAGACATGTGACCTCCCTTTTTTTCATTGGACACTCTCATAAAAACAATCCACGTCTCTTTACCTCAACTTCACCCCTTTATCCACTCTGTCTCTGTCTGGATCGAGCAGGAGAAATCAATTAAGAAGAACAACCTCCACTTCCTCACAGACCATAATCATGGAAAGCATAGGTGCCTTTAACCCTGTAGACTCCCAGATGTGGGCGCACACTTCAGAAATTCACTCTCCGTACTCCATAACCGATGCATTAGGCTTAGAGAAGCTGCCAAAGAATGCACCCAATGGTTTAAAATGAAAAACAAAACTATAAGCCCACAGTTGGAAGTTGTTAATATTTTTCCTCCAAGTGAACAATGGATCCACACAAAACAGTAACTGTTGCTCCGCACCATCTTTTCCCTATTAATGGCTAACACATGATTTGGCCTGAGATCTTTTGTGTTTGTTTATTGGTTTATTTTTGTCTTCTTTGCTGTTTTGGCCCTGTCCTTCAGAACACTGACTTTACAGTGAAAAAGAACAACTCTGGGGTTAAATTGCAAACAGTCATCTTTAATTTGAAGGTGTTTACGTCATGATTTCTCAAACTATCTAGGAAACAAAGCCCTTTTGTGGCTAGTTGCACATAAGTAATTGGACAGTTGGACTTTGTTTTCTAGGCCAACCGAGTGTAATTGCATCATTAGCTTATACACAAAAGCACTGGGATTGCTTCTGGATGTTTCATTTACATCTGGAGTCTGTTGCTGTTGTCAGTGTGAGAGCCAAAGAAGTGTCAAATCCTGTATAACAAGCCATTGTGCAGCTTAAATTTAAGGATAAATCGTTAGATGTCAAATTACAAAGTTTAATGTGTTGCTATGAAGAAAAACTCTAACCTTGACACAACACATCAAAGCACACTGAAGAAAGTAATAAATGAGCTGTAAGATTTTAACACTGTAAGATATGTGCAGTTGAGAACTGACAAACCAATTTACATGTTTACACTCACACACACACACACACACACACACACACAGAGGACCGAAGGCTATTGCCTCCAAAGGAATCAGGCGGAGAACCACCAAGAAAGATCAAAAATAAATTAACTAGATCCGTTATTAATTCATACGTATGATGGCAGGCACTATGTATGTTTCTGTAAGCTACACCCCTCATACAGGAAGTGTAAATACTCTCTTTTAAAAGCTGTCTTTCTCTTTTGCAGTGGTTTATGAATTCCAATTCAAATGAGGCTAGTCAGGCTAAAACAAAGCCTCTGTTTGGAGATAGCACAGACTGTTCCAATCAGCTGCGAAATGGTAAAAATAGAGTCCAAAAATTCCAGAAGTTGTTTTGTTTGAAGCAGAACTAATAAATCATAGTCCACCATACTCTTCTTTCCAGCACTCCTTTCAAACATGGTCCTATATTCAGTTTGCCCTATGTTCAACAACAGGCACATGTGCAGATATTTTGGGGGTAGGTGCTCAAGCCCCCAAAAAAAGGCACCCCTCACCAAAATTATTCATAAAATAATCATTTTAAAACGTAGGATATTTAGCTTATATATTTATTTTTGTTAACACAATCAATACACATCTAATCAAATAACTCATTAAATTGCACATATTTCATGACTCATGAGTACAAGACGTAGGCTATGTGTTATGCTTGGATGCTCTTTGTATGAAAAGGCAAGGGTTTTCACTGGACGTGACGCCTAAATACCCCCCACCGCTTTATTGTTTAAAGGAAAAGTCATGACAGAGAAGGTCATTTTTGTTTTTAAATGAATAAAGAAAGGGCAGCACGGTGCTGCAGCAGGTAGGTGTCTCAGTCCAGCTTCAGGGACCTGGAGGTTGTGGGTTCGAGTCCCGCTCCGGGTGACTGTCTGTGAGGAGTGTGGTGTGTTCTCCCTGTGTCTGCGTGGGTTTCCTCTGGGTGACTGTCTGTGAGGAGTGTGGTGTGTTCTCCCTGCGTCTGCGTGGGTTTCCTCCGGGTGGCTGTCTTTGAGGAGTGTGGTATGTTCTCCCTATGTCTGCTTGGGTTTCCTCCAGGTGACTGTGTGTGAGGAGTGTGGTGTGTTCTCCCTGCGTCTGCTTGGGTTTCCTCCAGGTGACTGTCTTGAGGAGTGTGGTGTGTTCTCCCTGCGTCTGCGTGGGTTTCCTCTGGGTGACTGTCTGTGAGGAGTGTGGTATGTTCTCCCTATGTCTGCGTGGGTTTCCTCCGGGTGACTGTGTGTGAGGAGTGTGGTGTGTTCTCCCTGTGTCTGCGTGGGTTTCCTCCGGGTGACTGTGTGTGAGGAGTGTGGTGTGTTCTCCCTGCGTCTGCGTGGGTTTCCTCTGGGTGACTGTCTGTGAGGAGTGTGGTGTGTTCTCCCTGTGTCTGCTTGGGTTTCCTCCGGGTGGCTGTCTTTGAGGAGTGTGGTGTGTTCTCCCTGCGTCTGCGTGGGTTTCCTCTGGGTGACTGTCTGTGAGGAGTGTGGTATGTTCTCCCTATGTCTGCGTGGGTTTCCTCCGGGTGTCTGTCTGTGATGAGTGTGGTGTGTTCTCCCTGCGTCTGCGTGGGTTTCCTCTGGGTGACTGTGTGTGAGGAGTGTGGCGTGTTCTCCCTGTGTCTGCGTGGGTTTCCTCCGGGTGACTGTGTGTGAGGAGTTTGGTGTGTTCTCGCTGTGTCTGTGTGGGTTTCCTCCAGGTGACACACGTTGGTAGGTGGATTGGCGACTAAAAAGTGTCCGTAAGTGTGAGTGTGTGAGTGAATGTGTGAGTGTGTGCCGCCCTGTGAAGAACTGGCGCCCCATCCAGGGTGTATTCCTGCCTTGCCCCCAGTGATTCCAGGTAGGCTCTGGACCCACCGTGACCCTTAACTGGATAAGCGGTTACAGATAATTAATAAATGAATGAATAAAGAAATTCATGAAGAAAAATACTCCAGCAGAAAGGGCACGTTTCTCATCCAGGGCAAAACGGCAGGTGCTTGAGCATCATTATGTGCACCACTATCTGTGCAAGTGCCTGTTCAACAATCATTACAGTCACAATTACAATAGAGCAGTAATGAAGGTAAACAATCTCGTGTTTGAAGTAAAGAATTTGGGACCATGCATTGTGAGGATATTCATGTTCCTGGACTTTAAGCCCTGGTTTTCCTCCTCTTCTGTTTTTCATGTACGCTGTATGACTGTAGGCTGTTTGTTGCAGCCACGCTGACATGCAAGACAATGGGACAACTGAATTAAATCTAAACGTAAATGTGCCCATGAATCTTCAGAACCAAACCACATGGTGCATTATGTGTATTACCAGTCCACTAAGAAGCATGGGTTGTAAAACCATAATTAATTACGGTGCATTGTGGGACTGATGAGGGCCATTCTTGACTATGTTTTGGACACCACTACAACATGGCAGAATCCCAAACCAGTGCACTGCATGGTTAGTTTTTGTGATTTATGAACGTTCAGGGTAAAACAATGATTTGTACAGAATCATCCCACTGTTTTGCAGCAGCTGTAAAGCCCTGTCAGCTGAAAAAGGCCTTTCGCCATCACAATCTCCAGGTCAGGGTGGATTCCCGCTTTGTACACAGCTGTGAAACAATAAAGAACCAAACTGACAGTATTTATCTTTGCCTTCTTCCTCACTCTGTGGCTTTGGATTTTAACTGAGGTTTATATTTTTTTTCATTTCTTCAAAGCAGGATTATCTTTAAGTCAGATCTGGTTCATTGCTATTTGCTGAGATGCAGATGGAGCTGAAGAAGAGTGAGCCAAGTTCCCCTCTGATACTTGGCATAGAGGAGCCCCTACTTAATAACAACTTAGAGGACTTGCGGTTTAACAATATATCATGGTCATAAGAGGAAAAGTCAGTGCTCTAATGTTTAAGATTAACTTTCCCACACTCTTTTTTAGCCCAATGCAAAAGACACGAATGGTCTCAGCATTCATAACATTGAATAGTCCACTAAACCAAGACTTGGGATAGGACTGCATTGCCAGGAACAACACACCTCCATGCTCTCTGTTCTCCATGCATTCATTTGTTCATCTTCCCTCACCACTTCATCCTGTTCAGGGTTACGGTGTGTCAAACACATACCCAGAGTCATTTGGGTGCAACAGGGCATCAGTCACACACTCATAAACACACCCACCCTGTCACTCACACTCTGTGGGGGGGCAATTTCACACAGAAAATGCACCTACCAACATGTGTTTTTGTATTTGTGAGGGAGACTGGACCTGTAGGAAACCCATGCACACACAAGGAGAACTCCTTACAGCTGGTGACCAAAGACGAGGATCAAACCCAGACCCCGAGACCCCAGACTGTGTATCAGGAACGGATTTGTAGAGTGGTATTTTGCAACGATGACATCTGCCTTTTTTTCGCAAGTGTGGAATTTCATTTGAATCGTATATTTCATGTCAGATGTTGACAACACGGTCATGTTTAGAAATCCGAATGCTCCAATTCAGGCACCGTCTGAGCCCAAATCGTGTCGTCTTACACATGTACAGCCTCCCACTCCAACCCAGAAGTCCACAGAGGTTCCAAACTAGGTCCCTGGCCATGGAAATACGGCCTGGTTGACGTGGGAGGGGTTTCGGAAGAAGGGGGCGGAGGTATGGCTGAACACAGCCAGAATAACGACTCCCAGCTGCTGTGGCTCCAAGCACCAAGACTGAACATCTGGAGGAGATCTTCTCCATAAGTACTGGAAGGATAGAGGCACAATCTGGGCATTAAGGATGAGAAGGATGGAGGTAGACCACGGAAAGCTGAGAGGTAGCTGAGAGGCAAAGTGAGGACATCAGAAATGAAAGAAAAAGAAGATGCGGGGAGAGATAGCATTAAAAGTATTCGATAAACAAATTTACTACATGGAATGGGAGATTTAAAGTGGATTTAGAGGCATTACTTGATATGGGAATCACTCCTTAAATCTTCAGGTGGGAGTAAGCAACAATTTGGGGAGAGAGAGCGAGAGAGAGAGACTGTGGGAAAGGGAAGGATGATTAAGCTGCCCAGAATTACATCGGCCAACCCCAGAATGTTCTCCAAATGTGCTTAATCAGTGAGAACCTGTGAAATCTCCATGGTGAGGCTTTTAAACAAAGCTGAAAGCCAAAACAGCAGTGTGGCAATGCAGCAGATTTGGAAATGCAGATTCATGTTTAAGTGCTTAACCACATTCAAAACTTCTGTATACAGCTCTCTGGAGACCCTGAGTCATACAGTGACCACTGAACTTTGCCTGTCCAACAGCTTCACATGAACTTCTGTTTCTCCATGAATCACGCATATCATGAATCACATGGATTAGGTTCTGACGATGCTGTCGAGGCTTAGACCAACCACTGGTTTTCTCAAGTTCGCTTCCATTAGTTAAGATCCCTCTATTGCACATAATGCCACAAACACTGGGACGATGAGGATAAAGTTTCTTCCTCTGAGACCCTGGACAGCCCAATGCACCGGAGGAGAGCAGACTGCTCAGATCCATCACATTAGCTTAGAGACACCTGTGTGATGAGGAGAGCCAAGAGCCATCCACCCACCCAGGAAGTCAAGCCCATTTTGAGCTCTTAGGACTCTACGCACCGGATGGATGAGGATTCGCCAGTGAACAAAGCCAAATCTCTCAACGACATAGACCCCTGCACCACTCAGATCCTCAATGAAAATTCACTCTGCCACCAAATCCATTCAGCAGGGTCCAGCCAACAAAATGGCCGACAGACCACAGCTTGTTTGCTTGAAACACTGACTCAATGGAAGCATCCACTCACTGCATTGGAACAGTACTCGAAACACACGGCCTCTTCACTGCAGCTCGGCTCTAAACATTAAATGAGGCATTCTTTCCCTCTGCCTCCGACTTTGAGACTCCATTTTCAAATGGACCCACTGTACGGCAGCTCCTTTGTTAGAAAACTGAGAATGCAGGGGGAACACTTGGTGGACTTGTGTGCTCTGCTGATTTACACACGGGTTGTAGAAACATTCCACGAAATGACATATGAACTGTGGCGGGGTGCCCTTCTAACGCAGGTGGAGATTTATTTTGTGACCATGCCTGATGTCATTTTGCACTCAGCAGTGGACTAATTATTACAAATGAGCTCAGTTTCATTGGACTTGGCATGTATGAGGTCATAAACTTACACTGCCCCACCACTGCTGGACTGCAACTTTTCCATACAAGCCTTTCATGTGAAA